>NC_090766.1:43954058-43959058 GCF_036898095.1 Palaemon carinicauda | reverse complement strand
CTAGTGGACAGGCCACCCAGAGATAAAAGACCTTCCTTCATAAGTGATCCTCTGAAGTTGGTAGTCAGATATTTTGTAGAATATTCAGTAGGGCTCATTTGTGTGTTTCCATGAATGTCATTTTTAAATAGTGATGCGTTTATTTGCTCCCCTGACTGTACAGTTGGACACAGGATTTGCAGTCACACCTGCCCGAGTTTTATTTTTATTTATCCCCGAGCAACTTTGCCATCTATCCCAACACTAGCCGTTTAGTTACTCACCACGCGGTAAGGATGTGACAGGGTGCACGTATTCAGAGCCAGGTGTGTCAGGAATTCCTGTGTCCAACTGTACCTTTCCGAAAAGGCTTTTACAACTACGGTTCTTATATAACCTTCATAATGAGTCATTGATGACCCTAATAATCCCACCTTGTGGAATAGATTCAATAACACTGTTACCCAGTTTAATACACAAATAATAATCTTCTGGCTAGACTTTTCCAAGAGGACTTGTTGCTACAGTGTCCAAGCAATTCATATTTCAATTAAGTGAAAGTGATATCGAATAAAAGCTTCGACTCTTATATCCCGCTACATATGTGGGTGTGTGTAATGAGAGAGAGAGAGAGAGAGAGAGAGAGAGAGAGAGAGAGAGAGAGAGAGAGAGAGAGAGAGAGAGAATTAGCTACTCCATACGGATATTTAACTTTTTAGCATTATGCATCCAAAGTAATGAGGACACTTTTCGTTTTATCGCTACAATGCCTTTGGAATATATGTAATATTGCTGTCCTCTGCATAAATTTATTTCCCTGACTGTTGCCTTCCTTTTACCGAGGTTTTTTCAGTGGCTTTTACCTCCCCTCTTCCTGATATGAGTTTAGCGACTCTGTCATTCCCTTTATCCAGATATGCTTACTTTACTTACTTTACTTTGATGGCTGCTTTTCCGGTCCCATACTTAAGGAGAACCCCACTCTCTACAGGACCTCCACTGTCGTTTTGCCTTGTTCGTTCACAGTATTTATCTTTTCAAGTCACATATTATTCATTTACTGTTAATCGTCACTGTCAAAAGACTCATGAAATAAGAAAGTCTTCAGTTTCCTCTTGAAAGCCTTAATGTCTTCAATCATTCGTATGTTTCGTGGGAGCTTATTATATATGCTTATCGGCAGTTTCCTACTTTTTAACACTCAGTATTGTTCAATGTCAATTTTCTGCATTTAACCCAGCTTTGTTCAGGAACAGTTTTCTACCATTTGCCTTGCTATGTTCAAGGGTAGTTATTTATATTTTAATAAACTTTTATTATGTAGCATATATTACCTTTTACCCAAGCTGTTAAATGGGTGATGTTTTCCTTTTACCCAGCTAGGTTAACTCGCAGTTTTCATCCTTTTATCCAGATTTGATCAGTGCCAGTTTTATACCTTGACTAATTTTGTTCAGAAGTAATTTTCTATCTTTTACCCAACGTTTTATGTGGTAGTTTTATTTTTTACCTTTTACCAAGCTATGTTCAAGTGGCAGTTTCTATCTTTTACTCAGCTTTGTTCAATGGCACTTTTCTACCTTTTACCCAACTTTGTTGAGTGGCATTTTTCTACCTTTTACCAAATTTTGTACATTGGGAGTTTTCCTATCTTTTACTCGACTTCGTTATGTGACACTTTTCTGTCTACCTTCTATATTAGTTCAATGACAGCGTTCTTTCCCTTTTCTCAGATTTATTGGGTCTCAAATTAACTTTATTAGCTGCTTCGTTTATTGTTCAGAATTACTCTGTCCAAGTTTCTTAACTTATCCCAGGTATCTTCAGTGGCTGGTTGATACTTTCTATCTAGAATTGTTCAATGGCTTTTTCTCGTGTTCTTTCTAGATTTGTCTTTGAGCATTTTTCTATCATCTAAAGAGACCCGTTCAGGCGTTATCGTAATCGTATGTTTTACACTCTAATTAGATTAGTTCATTGACTGTCTTACACCTGTAATATACATCAAATGTGTCTTACGTTCAACTAAATTTGTTTAATGACTTTTTTTTTATAACTTGGAAGTAATATTTCCGATCTTTTAACTGGATTATCTAGCGACCTGTTACCATCTATCCAGAATTTCTTGCTACCATTTTCTACCAGATATATTGAGTGGCTTTCTTTAACCTTCTATCCAGACTTATCCAGTGGCTCTCTTCCTTACTCTGGAGATTATTCCAAACCTCCCCGTTGTGGTAAAGGAAACTGCCTGCAGTCTGGTCTATATAAAATCTGAAAATAAAGTTAATAATTATTTATTCAATACCTAATTAGTTTTGAACATTCTGTCTTCATTTTCGTTAATTTCAATGCTGGATCATTTATGCCAATAGGTATAAGTAGAATTATATATTTCAATTGTATATAATTATGAAGGACTAAAATTGAGTGACTATAATTAATTGGTATATATCTGAAAAGGATAAGGATAAATTGATATAACGTGAACAAAATGTAGTATGCATCTTCCATGTATGAATAATGTTCATTTCCTCTCTCTCTCTCTCTCTCTCTCTCTCTCTCTCTCTCTCTCTCTCTCTCTCCCCGCTAGCAGATGAAAAGAGGCAACACGCCGTCCCGCGGCTCACCCACTACATCCAAAAAGTTATATCTTATCAAGGTTTCCTGTTGGTGACAGTCCAATCAAGCGATTGAGATAATACGTCAAGAGGATTTGCTCCTTATGTTTTGTATACGGTATAATAGATTCACCGATGCAAAAAAGTTTGCACACACACACACACACACACACACACACACACACACACACACACACACCCGTTGACGGGTTTTGGCAACCTGGTGGATAGCTTTGCCTTACTTGACAGGGTTTCGGCAACCTAGTGGATAGCTTTGCCTTCCTTGACAGGGTTTCGGCAACCTAGTGGATAGCTTTGCCTTCCTTGACAGGGTTTCGGCAACCTGGTGGATAGCTTATCTGACTTACGATTTGTGTTCTGGAGTTCGAGCCTTCCTCGTGGCTCGTAGAAGTTTTCATTAGTGTTCATGACTTCAACGTCCAAGTGAGCTAGCGATTGGAGGTTTGCCTATAAATCTGCCTGCTGAATCACCAAGAGCCATTATCTGGCCCTCTGGTCCTAGGTTAGGTGGAGAGAGGACTTTGGCGCTGATCAGTATTATTATTATTATTATTATTATTATTATTATTATTATTATTATTATTATTATTTCTAGCTAAGCTGAACACGGCTTGGAAAAGCAGGAAGCTATAAACAAAAGACCTCAAGCAGAGAAGATAGCCCTGTAGGAAATGAAATAAGAAGCAGATAGAGTAGTGTGCCTGAGTGTACCCACAATCAAGAGAACTCTAATCTAAGAGACCGAAATATCATAGTACAGAGGCAGTTACACTACCCAAAAATAGAGAACAATGGTTTGATTCGGGACATTGCCCTATCCCTAGTTTCTGCCGTTCATGAGCGATCTTTAAACTGAGGGATTCAGTACAAGAATTATGTGGTGGAAGGGGAAGGGACAAAGGTTATATAGCGTATATTGTCCAAATTATGTCTTTGGTGACATGAAGTCTTTATTAATGGATTAATCTAATTAACAATATAAAAACTGTTTCTGAAGTAGAGGTAGGGAATGTTTTTCGAAAATATTTTCATCTTTACAGAAACTGAGAGGTGGCCTGTCCCAAAATATCCCAAAATGTATTTTGTATTTCTAGAAGAAAAAGAATGGAAATCCATTTGATTCTCTCCATCCTGTAAAGGATAGTGAAAATTATAATACTTTTTGAAATTCCACTCATTTAATGTTCATCTATTTGAATTCTGTTTAAAGTGTTTGTTGTTGTTGTTGTCGTTGTTATTGTTGTATAAGATGCTTCAGTATACTTTGAAACTTATACTTACACTTCTGGTAGAGTACACTGGAATCTTCATTTATATTCTGAATTACAATGACAGCATTGCTTTATTATATATTCCGTATGCCAATGAGTGCAGGGGACACCATATTTGTAAATTACCTCACCAAACTTCAATAGTTTAAACTTGCAGCAAATTTGTTCGTGTTGAACAGGGTGGCATAAGTCTTTTTTATAGCTTATATATAAAGTATCTGTTTTGATGTTACCGTTTTTAAAATATATCATTTTAATTGTTTATTATTTCTCATAGCAAATATTTATTTCCTTATTTCCTTTCCTCACTGGGCTATTTTTCCATGTTGAAGCCCTTGTGGTTATAGCATCTTTCTTTTCCAACTAGGGTTGTAGGTTACCAAAGATGATAATAATAGTAATAATAATAATAATAATAAATCTGTTAGACTTTCATCAGACAAGTTATGAGTTCCGTGATTTACTATATATTGATGGAACTACCAAGGGAAGGTTTAAAGTGATTGGTTAGAATAATTAAACAGCCCTTTAGACAACCGAAATTTTCCATCAATTTTTTAGAATTGCACAAAACTTTTTATATCGCCTACCGTATACACTGAAAGATTCCTTCCAATGTTGACATAAAAAATATGGCGTTTAGAATTTGATCTTCTCGGAACTCCTCTCAGGCTTGTTTTCAAACACTTGACCGGAGGCAAAGAAGTACGCTTGCGCAACGGCATGGGGCAAGCAATATTTTCTACCGACAAGAAATAGGTACCATCAGACTCAGAAAAGAAGTATAGAGGAAATACTTTCGCATGTGTACGATTTTATAATGCTCTAGTACTGTCTTCATAAGTTCTCTGCTGTTATCTAACAAAGTTTTCTTATTACAAAAATGTTAACATTTTACTTCTTTAGTATTTGAGGAATTGGTTCTTTGAGTTAATTCTTAGTTCATGTAGGTTTTTCTTAACTAAAATGGTGAAACGTCTGCTCTGTTGGCTATAAATTTGATTGTATACGCATAAAAGTTATTAATGCGAAAATGGGATTAGATTTTTATTTATTGAATAACAAAAAGCTGTATTTGGTATCCGTAGAGTTTTGGGCAATATGTAAC
>NC_090766.1:43949058-43951558 GCF_036898095.1 Palaemon carinicauda | reverse complement strand
TTTCCGAGCTAAAAGGGTACGACTGGGAGTCAGTGCAAATGCGTCTCATTAAAAAAAATGACTATAGGTAAGTGATGTAAGGGTCACTTAACAGCTGATATAGTGGATGAATTCAGGCAACAACAAACAAGAATTACGTTACATACTCGATTTGCTTTCGTGCCTGTGTTTGGTTATGCATGTGCCTACAGTCACGCAAATCCAACTGACTTAGTCTAAAGATAGTTATTGATTTACAAGTATCACTCATTGATGTCCATTCAAATTACGTCATGACTATCTAAAATTGGTCTATATCTCGTTCACGTCCCGGATGGTTAAGTCTCTTCGATTGGTAGTCATATGTCATAAAAAGACATACGAAATCATCTGGATTAAGAAAAGTAAATTATTATTATTATTATTATTATTATTATTGTTATTATTGTTGGTGTTGTTGTTGTTGTTGTTGTTAATATTATTATTATTATTATTATTATTATTATTGTTAATATTATTATTATTATTGTTAGTTATTATTATTATTATTATTATTATTATTATTATTAGTTATTATTATTATTATTATTATTATTATTATTATTATTACTTGCTAAGCTACAACCCTAGTTGGAAAAGCAGGATGCTATAAGCCTAAGGGCTCCAACAGTGAAAATAACCCAGCGAGCAAAGGAAACAAGAAAAAATAAAGTATTTTAAGAACAGTAACAATATTAAAATAATTATTTCCTATATAAAATATAAAAACTTTAACAAAACAAAAAGAAGAGAAATTAGATAGAATAGTGTGTCCGAGTGTCCCCTCAAGCAAGAGAATTCTAACCCAAGACAGTAGAAGACCATGGTACAGAGGCTTTTATTATTATTATTATTATTATTATTATTATTATTATTATTATTATTATTATTATTATTTTTATTATTATTATTATTACTGCACCCATACCGTAAGATATAGATATTAAATGAGAGGGTTGTGATGAAGGGCCTCCCCCCCCCCGAAAGACTTTACTTATCATCTTACAATTCTCTTCAAGTTATAATCTGAACAAATTGAAATTATTACTTATTATTGTAGTTATAAATACGTGTATTGTTCCACATTTTATTTTTTATTTCTCGGAGCTTTCAGAGTATGAAGAACTTAAGGTTCTCACTTTTGCTGCTGTGATTTTGAGTATTGCCTACAAGTTCTTATGGGCAAATAGTTCCAGTATGTTCTACTGCCTATTAGAACAGAGAGAGAGAGAGAGAGAGAGAGAGAGAGAGAGAGAGAGAGAGAGAGAGAGAGAGAGAGAGAGAGAGAGAGAGAGAGTCCCTCGGGGTTCATTGTATTAATATTATAGTTAAGAGGGACAGGTGGGGAGTGTGTTTGATTACCTTTGTGTGGTTGTGTGAGAGAGAGAGAGAGAGAGAGAGAGAGAGAGAGAGAGAGAGAGAGAGAGAGAGAGAGAGGATGTAGAGGTAATCTTGAAGGACAGGTGAAATCAGTTTGATTTTGGAATTTATTGCACCCTAAACGCTCTGCAAATTTTATCGTTTTATAATTTCTTGAATAAATAATAAAATTTATGATACATATATCTCCGAAAGACATTCAATTTATGTAGAATCTATGCTTTTCTGTACAAGCTAGAATGAGAGGGAATGATTTTTTCCCCGATTCATTAATTATATCTATTCAATCAGGCCGTGTTAAAATGGTCCCATTTCAATTGATATATGCTTTTTTATATTCTATTTTTATGATTTTCATGAAATGAAATTTTACATTGAATTCATATCCAGCTGTTTTATCGCTGAAAAAAAAAAATTCATATGTATTTCCTTTGTATATTTGAATTGGTACCTGGCCATGATTCTCCCTTTTACCACAATTCAATTATTATTTTTGTCAAATATCTAGTTATTTTGGGAGCCCTTATATTTTGTTTAATTAGCAAGTATTGAAATTCGCTCCTAGTTCTTTCTTTAGAACATCAGTCTTTCTTCGCTTAGAAAGGTGTTCGGGTGACCCTAAGCTTTAAGAATCACCCCACTCTCAATGCTCAGTTCTTTTGATCTGGAAAACTGGACTGTATTACGTTGACTCAGGAATTATAGAGTACTCTTTTAAACGTGACGTTGGCTCACCTGCTGTTATATGGATCCAATTTTCGATGACCATAGTTTCTGTGACACCAGGTTCCACAAGCAATTGAATCAACAGGTCTTATAGTCTGTCTCCATCCTTTAGTTATCACTTAATTACTTTTTTCACGACTATTTTTTTTCTTTCTTTTCTAAGAGTTCCATCTCGTAGATGGGTATTGCCGTCATTGCTCAACTAGCAGTGCAATGTAGGTTTAATCAAAGGATTTTACAACATCCATTTAGCTTTTTTTTTTTTTCATATACAACGCTGGTTGACCCTTGGTGTCCCATAGCCTTAGGGTTTGGCTATAAATTTCATCCATCCACTGATTTTGTAAAATGTATTAGGAAAACAGCAACTTCTTAA
>NC_090766.1:43921558-43944058 GCF_036898095.1 Palaemon carinicauda | reverse complement strand
GTTGATAGATTCTCTAGTCTTGTGGTAGTGCTATAGACTCTGTACCATGGTCTTCTTCTGTCTTGGGTTAGAGTTCACTTGCTTGAAGGTACACTCGGGCACGCTCTTTCTATCTTGTTTCTCTTCCTCTTGTTTTTATGAGGTTTTTATTGTTTAAATAGGAAATATTTATTGTAATGTTGTTACTATTTTTAAAATATTTTATTTTTCCTTGTTTCCTTTCCTCACTGGGGTATTTTCCCTGTTGGGCTCCCCTGGGCTTATAGCATCTTGCTTTTCCAACTAGGATTGAAGCTTAGCATTTAATAATAATAATAATAATAATAAGTAAATTTTTTTTTAAAGAGTTCCGTATATAAATTACTTAAAACAGAAAGGTCTCCTCAGTACTATTCCATTTTTTTCATCAAAAATAAAAACTGAATAACAAATACAAAAATTTCATCAGTTCTAAAATATTACTATTGTTGACAAAGGTGAATCTCAATTAAGCCCTTTGCACGTACGTTTTTGAATAGAGATGGAACATCAAAGCTAATGTTTTTGAACTTTAAATAAACATTAAAGTTGTTTAGTATTTCTGTTGGGTCATCGTTGTTTAATATTAGTTGGAAATACTTTCTTTTAGAGGCGAACAAATCTTAATCAGTCAGTTCCATAGTTTATAAGCCAGTGACCATAGTTTATTGGTATTAATATTTACTGTATCTTTTCCTTCTTGTGACTGCTGATATATATATATATATATATATATATATATATATATATATATATATATATATATATATATATATACACATATTTATGTATATATGTATATGTATGTATATATATGTATATAAGTATATATATATGTGTGTATATAAGTATATATATATATATATATATATATATATATATATATATATATATATATATATATATTTATATATATGAAGTATTTCATTATACACCATCTATTATTCAGTTTCTTTTTTCACATGTACAACCTAAACCTATTCTGTGGAAGCTTTTTTACAGGTTGATGACCTTCCTAGTTCAGTCTGAATGAAAGTGGCCAGAATCAAATAACAATCCTATGAATGATGTTACGCAACCAATAAAACAAAATTATAATGTATTAGAAATACCAGAAGTTTTTATATAATATTAAACACTTGGGCTTGAACAAACCGCCCACCCTTTTTCTCACGTCCCAGATCGAACTCGTATTTCACGAGTCTTGGGGGTGGGGGGGGGGGGGTGGCCGGGATAGGGAGCATAGCACCAATTCCCCTTTTTCATTGTGATTTAAAACTCTGGTATTTTGGGGATTTGGTCTCAGAATTCACGATGACCGTGTGAATCTCTTGGGGCTCCTCGATTCTCTTTCCTTTTTTAAAAACTTTGAATTTTTCTATTTGTGTTTTTCTTGTATCCAAGCAAGACCTTCCCCATAACTACAAAGAAGATTTGTTAAAACCACATTTTTTTCACATTTATATATTTGGAATTGTCTTTAAAACCTTCTCACATCAATTTTCCAACTCGCAAAATGTATGTTAACAGCACATTATTTCACATTCAAGTATTTGTAACTCTCGAAAACCTCGCATGAAAATTTCTTTCTCAAACTAGATTTGTGTCAACATATTTATTTTCACATTTATATATTTACAGCTGTCGTGAACAACTGTTAGTAGTGTGCCTCACCTTTATACTTGAACGCATGTCCAATAGTATGTTTACAATATGCGCGGTTTCTAAGGGTCTGAAGACATGTATAATTACTTGGAAATAGTAGTGACAATCAAGGCACCTCTCCTATATAATAAGGAGCAAATGTCTGGCTATATATATAAAAAAAATATCCGGTCACACTAAACTCTCCTCGTCCCTTAGATAGGGGGAGATGGCGTAGTCATACTCTGGTGAGAGGGGGGGGGGTGGTTCATGTGCGTGTGTGTGCATATATATAGTATAGTTTTTGACGGGTCGCGTACACAAGTATCTTGTAATCTGTAAAAACGTAAGAGCAAAGAAACAAGATGACTTGTAACTGTAGTTTAGCAATGATTACCACCATTGTTAAGACAGCAGGATTGAGAAATGCGGATTAGAAAGGATTAACAAAAGGAAGTGAGGTGAGTGATTTACCCCAATTAAAACAGCTGTCTAGGAGGATGGGAGATGGTATTATTATCTTTGCTGTTCTTGTTGTAGTTGTTGTTTTTATTTCATTTAACGAAGGGATCAGAAAAGGCCTCTAGAAGTGGCACAAACTAAGTCACCAATTTAATGGTTTAAAGACCGCTCATGAATGACAGAGGCAAGGGACAGTGACAATGCCCTAGCTAACAGGGCAATGCCCTAGCGACTGACCATTTATACATATGATCAGCGCTGAAGCCCCTCTCCCCCAAGCTAGGACCAGGGAGAGCCAGGCAATGGCTGCTGACGACTCAGCAGGTAGGCCTATTGGCTCCCCCAAACTCTCCGTCCTTAGTTCGACAAGGATTGAGAGGTTGAAAACACTACAAGAAACTACTGAGATTGAGCATGGCTCGAACCCCAGTCCGTCAGATCAGCTATCATGGACGTTTTCTATAGGCTTTTAAAGGTGCAGATGTTATTGGCTAGGCTCGTTTTTTTTTAATGTTATTAGTGTAGGTGGTGCGACTGCTGCTGCCTTTTTTGTGGTTATTAGATAAATAACATTAGATATGCAAAGGATTAGTATAAATGCTTGTGCTATTTTAGAATTCGATTTTAAACTGGATTCATGGTTCCAGCTCTTTTGCTTATTCACAAAGCCAGGTAATATTGGAAGGAGAAATTCCTTTCTGGGGAATGGTATGAATTGTTGTTAGGGTATCATAGGCTTCAGGATTCTTTTACTTAGAAAGTGTTTGATAGAAAGTGCCTGAATTTGAGAGAGAGAGAGAGAGAGAGAGAGAGAGAGAGAGAGAGAGAGAGAGAGAGAGAGAGAGAGAGAGAGAGAGGGAGATTTTCACCCACTATATTAAGAAGTTATGTGAACGAACCTTTTTATTTTGGTCAAAGAATGAATTTTTTTTTTCAATTGTTTTAGTAGAGAGAGAGAGAGAGAGAGAGAGAGAGAGAGAGAGAGAGAGAGAGAGAGAGAGAGAGAGAGAGAGAGATTTTCACCCACTATATTATGGAGCTATTTGAACGAACCTATTTATTTTGGTCAAAGAATATATTTTTTTTCAATTGTTTTAGTCGGTGATGCAGAACAAAAGACCTTCCGTGAGTAGCGATGTTCTATATGAATCCGTAAAGCCGACTATTTCACCAAATTTGACCTTTGGCGACCTTTAATGACCAGGCACCGAGGTCGATTATTACATTTGTCTAATTACAATTGATTATTGGGGGAGGAAATTACCTCGTTATTATGTTGCATTAAACGTGTTTTTCATTTGATTAGCTGAGGTATCAATATATTCAAAGAAAGTTTTTTTTTATTCATAATATTTCTTGCTTTTTATTTATTAATTTTCATTTTGTTCATAACGACAGTTTACTTATTCCTTTTATTATTTTTCTAACCTTCCACCTCTTTCTTTATTGTTTTTATCATTTTTCTAACCTTCCATCTCTTTGTTTATTATTTTTATTTTTTTATTGATTTTTTTTGGTGTTGGCAGGAAGGCAAAATATAACTATATTTTGTCAAAATAGTAATGGGTAACATAAAATAATCAGTTGATGCTAAGAGTAGTTAATTGGTAAAATAAGATAATCGATATTTGGTTAAGATTGTGACTGACAGAATAATGAAATTACCGTGTATGATAGTAATTACCTCCGTCAACGAAGTTGGGAGCAGGTTATGTTTTCGCCCCTGTTTGTCTGTTTGTCTGTTTGTATGTGAACAACTTCCTGGCCACGAGTTTACTCAGAGTTGTGAAACTTTCAATGTTGAGGCGTGGAAGTGAGTCTATTTTGAAAGTCCTTTGTCAAAGGTCAAGGTGAAGGTCCAGCAAAAGCTCGACTGATTTAAACCTAACCTTAACCCCAAGGTCGCACATGGTATACACAGACTTCAAATACGCATATGGTCTAAATTGATTCTGGGAAAGGCAAGCTGGTTTCGAGAAATAAGCAGTACGTGGGTGAATATTATGATTTGCAAACACACAGTCTTTCCTTGCCATCTGTTTGACTTTCTCCAATGAAAATCTTGGGTTATACCGTCTCTTTTATATCTTGAAGTTTAGATAACACTTTGGCTTTCTATCCCTTCCAAAATTTTAATCAAAACGCGTCTTTGATTCCGGGAAAAATTATGTAGACAAACAAACAAACATAAACATGGCTGTTAAAAACCGAAAACTCGAGTACTTTTCTTTCGTGCTTAATGAGGAAAGACATTACCTGAAGCAGTAATTATCAATTCTTGTTCAGTTTTTCTAATTTTCTGCTTTTTTTCTCGTCTGTTTCTCCTCATTTTTTTTTATTCGTTCCCCTTTTCTTAAGACTTCAATACATTCCTCTCCCCTAACTCTACGGCTCGTAATCCTCTTGACTCCACTCCCCCCTTTCATCAACTAATGTCACTCTGTACAACTTCTTTTCTTCATTTCTCTCTCCACTGCAGGATACCCCCCTCTGTCTCTGGTACTCTCCCTCCCCCTCCTCATCAAACTTGACCCCCCCCCCAACTCCCTTCACCACTTCTTCCTCCATGTAGTATACTAGTTTCATTCTCTTCGAGATTGTACTTCTCTTTCTCTACTTTCTCATCATATCTCTTTTATTCCCTCACTTGTATTTCCACTCTTTTATTTCCCCTCTTGTCATCTCCTCTCTTTTATTTCCCCTCTTGTCATCTCCTCTCTCCACCGTGTGTCGCCCGACCTTTCCATTCTTTTCTCTATAAACACTGCCATTGTTTTAGCGCTCGTGTGGGAAGCTTTTGAGTCCTCAACTAACTCTAGTTAAAGGCGACTGCATTTTTTAAGGGGAACTTTTTCTTTCTGTTTTTAAAGGGGTCTTTTTTTTCTCAAAGGGATTATTGACTTTGCTCTGTAGGTTTTATAAAGAAAATACTTGTTCTGATTCTAGCGTGTAACTAAACTACCTTCTTTAAAACTTCTTTTATGTGACCCTCCCTTTTTTTTTTCTCTCTCTCTCTCTCTCTCTCTCTCTCTCTCTCTCTCTCTCTCTCTCTCTCTCTCTCTCTCTCTCTCTCTCTCTCTCAATGTATTTAGAATTTCTTATATTTTTTGCCTGAATATCTGTAACCTTGTTGGTAGAAAATTCAGTATATTTTATATTTTACTTTTATTATTCAACATTGTTTCGTATCTTAAAAGAAATTCTATCTCTGCCAGTAATTAGTGTCCCTTTAATGCTACTATCTTAAAACGAATTCTATCTTTCCCAGTAATTAGTGTCCTTTTAATGCTACTATCTTAAAACGAATTCTATCTCTGCCAGTAATTAGTGTCCCTTTAATGCTACTATCTTGAAACGAATTCTATCTCTGCCAGTAATTAGTGTCCCTTTAATGCTACTATCTTAAAACGAATTCTATCTCTGCCAGTAATTAGTGTCCCTTTAATGCTACTATCTTAAAACGAATTCTATCTCTGCCAGTAATTAGTGTCCCTTTAATGCTACTATCTTAAAACGAATTCTATCTCTGCCAGTAATTAGTGTCCCTTTAATGCTACTATCTTAAAACGAATTCTATCTCTCCCAGTAATTAGTATACCATTAATGCTACTATCTTAAAACGAATTCTATCTCTGCCAGTAATTAGTGTCCCTTTAATGCTACTATCTTAAAACGAATTCTATCTCTGCCAGTAATTAGTGTCCCTTTAATGCTACTATCTTAAAACGAATTCTATCTCTGCCAGTAATTAGTGTCCCTTTAATGCTACTATCTTAAAACGAATTCTATCTCTGCCAGTAATTAGTGTCCCTTTAATGCTACTATCTTAAAACGAATTCTATCTCTGCCAGTAATTAGTGTCCCTTTAATGCTACTATCTTAAAACGAATTCTATCTCTCCCAGTAATTAGTATACCATTAATGCTACTATCTTAAAACGAATTCTATCTCTGCCAGTAATTAGTGTCCCTTTAATGCTACTATCTTAAAACGAATTCTATCTCTGCCAGTAATTAGTGTCCCTTTAATGCTACTATCTTAAAACGAATTCTATCTCTGCCAGTAATTAGTGTCCCTTTAATGCTACTATCTTAAAACGAATTCTATCTCTGCCAGTAATTAGTGTCCCTTTAATGCTACTATCTTAAAACGAATTCTATCTCTGCCAGTAATTAGTGTCCCTTTAATGCTACTATCTTAAAACGAATTCTATCTCTCCCAGTAATTAGTGTCCTTTTAATGCTACTATCTTAAAACGAATTCTATCTCTGCCAGTAATTAGTGTCCCTTTAATGCTACTATCTTAAAACGAATTCTATCTCTGCCAGTAATTAGTGTCCCTTTAATGCTACTATCTTAAAACGAATTCTATCTCTGCCAGTAATTAGTGTCCCTTTAATGCTACTATCTTAAAACGAATTCTATCTCTGCCAGTAATTAGTGTCCCTTTAATGCTACTATCTTAAAACGAATTCTATCTCTCCCAGTAATTAGTGTCCTTTTAATGCTACTATCTTAAAACGAATTCTATCTCTGCCAGTAATTAGTGTCCCTTTAATGCTACTATCTTAAAACGAATTCTATCTCTCCCAGTAATTAGTATACCATTAATGCTACTATCTTAAAACGAATTCTATCTCTCCCAGTAATTAGTGTCCCTTTAATGCTACTATCTTAAAACGAATTCTATCTCTCCCAGTAATTAGTGTCCCTTTAATGCTACTATCTTAAAACGAATTCTATCTCTGCCAGTAATTAGTGTCCCTTTAATGCTACTATCTTAAAACGAATTCTATCTCTCCCAGTAATTAGTGTCCCTTTAATGCTACTATCTTAAAACGAATTCTATCTCTGCCAGTAATTAGTGTCCTTTTAATGCTACTATCTTAAAACGAATTCTATCTCTCCCAGTAATTAGTGTCCTTTTAATGCTACTATCTTAAAACGAATTCTATCTCTGCCAGTAATTAGTGTCCCTTTAATGCTACTATCTTAAAACGAATTCTATCTCTCCCAGTAATTAGTATACCATTAATGCTACTATCTTAAAACGAATTCTATCTCTGCCAGTAATTAGTGTCCCTTTAATGCTACTATCTTAAAACGAATTCTATCTCTCCCAGTAATTAGTGTCCCTTTAATGTTACTTGGAAAGGATTTAAACACCTTTGACACAAATCGTTCTGTCTTGTAATGGCTGCAATACAAGTAAATAATTATTTTGAAATGGTTAGTATTTTCTCCATCTCAAAATCGAAATCCCATCAGTCGTATTCTTATATCATATTGAAAACTTTCGATCGCTTTCCATTGTACCCTAAGGAGAGCAGGTCCCCCCAAAACCACCCCCCCCCCCAAAGTCGCAGTTCCTAATGACTATCAAAGAGCAGCAAGGTGGGGAAAATTGATGAAAGAAAAACAGTCTTCCCTGCAATTGGTTTCCGCAAATGCTTGGATGAAATATTAAAATCCATTTGGCTCGAACGCGGTCGCGTGCCTGGGCGTCTTTTGTCTACAAGCGTCGTGAGCCTTGCCAGTTTTACTTTCGGCATTACTGTGCGATTCAAGGATTTCTCATGAAGGCAGAGCAAAATACCTATAGCTTACTGGTGCTTTGTGATTGGCCAGACACGCAGGCCTCTTACATACATATTAGCCAGGAGCAAAGTGGCATTTTGCTGAGCTTAGCGAGAATGGATTTCGTATAGAGGCAGGTTGATTTCGGGGAAATTCCATTTCTTCCGATTGGAATGGATATCGGTGGAAGGGGATTTATATCAAGGGAAAGCAATATTTCAAGGAGATTCCTACTGAAAGATAGGATTTCAAATATATTTTCTGGTTTATGCCAAGGGATTTTTTTCTTAAAATCTGACGGTTTCTTTCACCATGTGTGGATATTATGATTGTAACTGTGAAAATAGCGGGTTAAATATTTTTCAAAAGTCTATTATTTTTCCTTCAAAAGGAAAATGTTTATAGTTTTCCTTTTGGTGAATATTGCTTTAAATCTTTAGTTCAAAAGAGTTTCCCAAGTTATGATTTTATTTTAAGAGGAGATTTAACTTTGGAAAATTTAAATGGTTTCATCTAAGTCTTTTCATGTTTTTCATCAGTCGATTAAGCTTCAATCCAAACTTATTTATGCTTTTTATATCCAATTATTATTTATATCATAGGCTATTTTGCATAGAAACTAGTTTGCTTGATCAAATTTAATCTTCAAAACTTCTTCATGAGGTAGTGACAAACAGTATGATCTACAAAAAAAGGCCATGATTTTTATATATGACGTTTTGAACAGTAATATATATATATATATATATATATATATATATATATATATATATATATATATATATATATATATATATATATATATGTGTGTGTGTGTGTGTGTATATGTATATATACATATATATATATATATATATATATATATATATATATATATATATATACATATATATATGCATATATATATGTATATATGTATATATGTATATATGAATATATATATATATATATATATATATATATATATATATATATATATATATATATATATATATATACAGTATATATAACAAAACTCGCTAAGATTTACGAAATCTTTCATGAAATAGAGTTAAGAACATTATAATAATTCGAAATAATATTGTTACATAAAAATGTACAACAAAAGACAAAGACAACCGATTCTCATGAAAGCATTAAAAGTAGAGAAGGGGAAGAACGAATGACCCAGACTTGACACCAACCTACGACATCATCCTTAGTTTTTTTTTTATCATAATACGTATGTTAATACATTTTCGAATGATGTAAATATATATTTGTTTATGGTTCATGATTATTATTATTATTATTATTATTATTATTATTATTATTATTATTATTATTATTATTTTGCTAAATAAAGAAGAGAAGCGGAAACGTTTTGAGTTCAAAGACGGAAATAGCCGTTTAATGTGTAAGAACTCAAGGGAAATTAGGAAATCCCTTTGACTTGTTTTACCAATAATAGAAATTCTTTTTATTTGCCTTGATTTTGCATATAAAAGCATGATTTCCAGATTAGAAAATACTGGTGAACATTATTTTTGTGATTTTTTTTGTACTATTCTCTCTATTTTAAGATGGTTTTTGAAATTTAATGGATTTTGTTATATTCACAGGTTGATAATGATCTTTGTAATGTTCGAAATGTCTTGTGATTAATAAGTTTTTGTGTGTGTGTGTTGTGTGGCCCTTACTGTATGCCGTTACATATCATTTCTTGGAATATATATATATATATATATATATATATATATCTTGGGACTTTCTGATAGTTATAGTTTCAAAACGAGAAGAACTAATATGTGGAATTTATACAAACTAAGTATTATAACAAAAACAATAATGATGTAAATTTAGCCAATTCCACTTAGTAGAGAGCTTCAGAACCTTTGAAATAAGAACTTATGAGTATTTTATTTCCAACATGTAAATACAGTATGTGTTTTCTTTCTTTCCAACATGTAAATACAGTATGTGTTTTCTTTCTTTCCAACATGTAAATACAGTATGTGTTTTCTTTCTTTCCAACATGTAAATACAGTATGTGTTTTCTTTCTTTCCAACATGTAAATACAGTATGTGTTTTCTTTCTTTCCAACATGTAAATACAGTATGTGTTTTCTTTCTTTCCAACATGTAAATACAGTATGTGTTTTCTTTCTTTCCAACATGTAAATACAGTATGTGTTTTCTTTCTTTCCACCATGTAAATACTGTATGTGTTTTCTTTCTTCCCAACATGTAAATACAGTATGTGTTTTCTTTCTTTCCAACATGTAAATACAGTATGTGTTTTCTTTCTTTCCAACATGTAAATACAGCATGTGTTTTCTTTCTTTTCAACATGTAAATACAGTATGTGTTTTCTTTCTTTCTAACATGTACAGTAAATACAGTGTGTGTTTTCTTTCTTTCCAACATGTAAATACAGTGTGTTTTCTTTCCTTCCAGCATGTAAATACAGTATGTGTTTTCTCTCTTTCCAACATGTAAATAGAGTATGTGTTTTCTTTCTTTCCAACATGTAAATACAGTGTGTGTTTTCTTTCTTTCCAACATGTAAATACAGTATGTGTTTTCTTTCTTTCCAATGAAACTATGAAGTTCGATTTTTCAATCCTTCGTGTTGAACTGTATCGTCAGTGATTATTGCGTAGGACGGACTGTCTACTTGCACGCATACGTCATAAACTTGAGTGTTTGCATGCGTATATGTGTGCCGTATGGTTTAGTTGCCGAGTGGTGTATCTACAGTACATACGTTATATGTTTGGTATTGTATGAGAAATGTACGTAAATGTAGTTTCCTTCCAGGATATGATTGTGGATCCGTTTTGCCAATTTTTATTTTTATTTTAGATAAGCAAGATGTGAATTTTTTTATTTTTTATACAGGTTTATTTTTGTTTAAGATGATAAAGATATGAAATTTTATTTTTTATTTTTATAGTTTTTTTCTTTTATCTCCGATAAGAAAAGATGTGTAATTTTATTCTTTATTTCTATAATTTTTTTTTCTATTCCGACGAGCAACATGGGAAATTTTATATTTTATTTCTATAAATTTTAATTTTTATTTCCGATGAGCAAGATGGGAAATTTTATATTTTATATCTATGAATTTTTTATTTTTTTTATTTCCGGATGAGCAAGATGTTATTTATCTTAATTTTTTTCTGAGGCATTTTGTTTATTATTGGGTACTTTTTGTAGTAGGATTTGAGATTATTATAATAATGATGGGGAGCATTCTATCTCATTATATTGGACATGAATGCTTTGCGATGATTGTTGTTTTATAGTTATCTGAAATTCCCACACAGAAGTCTTGCAAACAACTTTGACCCGGGAATAAGTGAAACTCTAACCATTAGTAGTAAAGTAGTAATATTCTGATAGATTCTTATTCTGTCTGTTGGTTTCCATCAGTATCTTTCTGAAATATATTTGGCCAGACATTGAAATGTGAATACGATATTTCTCTCTCTCTCTCTCTCTCTCTCTCTCTCTCTCTTCTCTCCTCTCTCTCTCTCTCTCTCTCTCTCTCTCGTGAGAGAGAGATAGGCACAGATGAATATGTAATCTTTCATTCCAGAACGACAGGCACACATGGATACGAAATTCTCTCTCTCTCTCTCTCTCTCTCTCTCTCTCTCTCTCTCTCTCTCTCTCTCTCTCTCTCTCTCTCTCTCTGCTTCTTCTTCTTCTTCTTCTTCTTCTTCTTCTTCTTCTACAGCGATTCTGGGAAACCCCATTCGGGAGCGTGTCAGGGGGAAATGTTACCCTTTTGAAAATTGGTCTTCGTCCTGACTGCCGCACTGGAAAGAACCGCTGTTGACTCCTAGTTTACAATGAACTCGTTCAACAACACAAAAATGGAAGCCCTTGAATGAACTGGCAAGTTTGGGTAAACAGCGAAAATATTTTCGGTGTTTTTTTCTTTTCGTTAGTTGACAATAAATATTTTTGAAAATCTTGGTATATGATTGACATATCAAGTTTATTTTTTCCCAAGTAGTTTACTGATGGCTGTTCAGTTTTCTATTTGCTAGTTTTGTGTTTAGATATTTGTTTAAACTTTCGTTTTCCATTTTACATCGAAATTAATATAAATATCTTTGGCGAAATAGATAAATTTTTTATTCTAAGCTTTTCATGTAATTAATGTATAAGAGCAATTTAGGTCAATTCTTAAAGAAAATAACTACTTTTTTGTTATTATTTAAACTTTTATTATCATTATAATCTATAGGAGGGCCGAAGACGTATCTTGAATAAAAATAACATTACTTTTTTGTTATTTTTTAAACTTTTCTTATTATAATCTATAGGAGCGCCGAAGACGTATCTTGAATAAAAAGATTATATATTTTTTTGTTTTTTTCTCCGATTTTTCCCCAAATATTTCAAGGCTTCAGATTCTCATTTATTTTTCTGTCAGATGAGGTTTTTATTTTCAACGTTGGCAATGTAAAAAAGCTACCATAGAACTGACTATTGAAACCCAACCAGCGTCGCGAGTGTCGCTCTTTGAGAGACTGAATGAAATGGGACGGAGAATTTTTTTTATTTTTAAAAAGGTTAAGGTTAAAGTTTTCTGGTTTCAGTTCCAATTTCACCACGATAGATGCTCATCAGAAACGTCAGCCGGGCAAACCCAACCCCCCAATGTGGTGCCCAACCACAGCAGTGGCCTTCACAGTAAACAGCTTAAACTCACGGTCCCAGGCGGGGATCGATCTGCTGCCATGCGTTTGCGAGGCGAACACGTTACCGCCGTACTGGTCCGTTTACCGGTATTTATAGGTGTCTGATTTCAAGTTTGATTGTTGCTTGTTACAGTTTTTTAGGTCTATAGTAAGGTGAAGTAAACTAGAGTTTAACCTAATGGAATTATAATATTAGGATGCATCGGATTCATAATCCAAAATGAAAATTCCGAAAGGGTTAAGGGTCATGCCGTCAGTGTGCCATGGTGCTGCACTGTAGGTATTATGTAAGGGTCTTTGTAGTGTCCCTTCGCCTCCGAACCACACCCACTGTTTAGCCTTCTAAATTATATCCGTTCCAGGTTTATTTTTTCTCTTGCCAGCCAGCCTTTCAAACTTTACTTCATGTTGTATCATCATCATCATGTCTTCGACATGGTCTGTCAATTGCCTCCAGTTGGTCCTGTCTGTAGCTCTCTGTTATAAATTGTCCAGCTGTTACATTCTCATTTACATCCAGTAAGCTGTCCAGAAATTCTTTTTCTTTGCCGGTCTTTTGCTCTTCTCCTTTCTATCTTTCGCGTAAGGCACAAAAGTTCGATCTTTTTGTATAACAGTGTTTAATCTTAGCTGCACCACGCCACTGAATGGCCTCCCTGGTCCTAAATCTAAGAAATACATAAGAAATGGGAGATCCTTATAGAAACAAGGATCTCCAACAAGCTCTCTCTCTCTCTCTCTCTCTCTCTCTCTCCTCTCTCTCTCTCTCTCTCTCTCTCTCTCTCTCTCTCTCTCTCTCTCTCTTTTGAGGGGGTTGGGGAACGTCGGACATAGGATTTGGGATACCGAACCAAGCGAATATATAGTTAAATCTTTCATATTTCCCCTTCACTACTGGATAGGTCCTATCGAAATTCACGCTTTACAGCCACTACGGTTGAAGGGACGATTCTGACAAATTTGCATTTTTCCATATCAGGTTTCCTAGAAAAGATTGAACGTTTAGTATGACGAAATTGAGCTGTTGTATCATAGGTTTTTGAGAACAAAAGAGAAAAGGAAGTAGGTGTTACATCAGTGAAAGTTGCATCTTAAACAGGCTTTAATCAAGTGTAAACAGATAGCTGAAATAATTTTTCTATAATGAAAAAAAAATTATGGAAAAAGTATTGTGTAATCACCTACGTTAACACACACTATGCAACGTGCTATTAAAGAAATAGCTTTATAACTTTTTTTGTGTTAACAAATAGTATATATACTTTTGAAATTAAATTAGAATTAGGTGTATTTCGTGAAGACCCAGGAAAACACACATGATTGTATTATTGTTTGGAATACAAAATACTTGCACCTGTTCTTAGCGCATATGAAGACATTATATAATATATAATATACTGTATATATGTATATGTGTATATATATATATATATATATATATATATATTATATAATATATATATATATATATATATATATATATATATATATATATATATATATATATATATAAATATATACACATATATATATATATATATATATATATATATATATATATATATATATATATATAACAATATATATATATATATATATATATATATATATATATATATATATATAATATATATATATATATATATATATATATATATATATATATATATATATCGATCCATATTTGGGAGGGAGGCTTGATTGTCAGTTAGGTGTCAGAGACAAATTACATATCAGCCACAGAATTCTGTCATCGACCAAAGCGATAGTACCTGGCCTCAGGTGAGCTATATAATTCAGAGAGGATCACGGATTATTGCTTCTAGTTGTTTTGCTCGCTCGCGTTTGTCAATCGTGCGTAAGGTTCATTTGTTTTCTTTATTGGAACAATTTTTAGTAGGAGATATTGTTCACTTTATTCTAGGAATGAAAGGAAAGATCTCATTCTATATTTTCAGGAACTGATCACTTTGTTTTCTTTGGGAAATGTACTCTTGCGCTGTGTCTGTCTTCTATTGCTGCCTTTATATATATATATATATATATATATATATATATATATATATATATATATATATATATATATATATATATACATACATACATGCATACATACATACGTGTATATATATATATATATATATATATATATATATATATATATATAATAATAAAGAAATGGGAACGTTTCTAGGAAATCTTATTCTTAGGAGAAACAGAGACACTAATGTCGGTACATACATATTTATTGCAACCGTTTCGACATTTTAAATGTCCTCACCAGTGCTACATAACATAATGATAAAAAACTGTACAATTTCAAATTAAAAATTACATAAAATAAGTAGAGTTATTAAAAAATACATAAAATTGAATAAAAAAAATATAAGTCTGTTACGAAAAAGGGGCACAGCAAATGTATTACAAAGGTCAAGCCTAAAATATTTTGTGGTTGATCTCAATTGTAATACCTATGCTGTCTCCCCTTTCTTAACACTGATTTTTTTAAAATTTGTATCTATTTTTTGATAAATCTTATTTTTATGCAATTTTTAATATGAAATTTTGTTGTTTCTTTTATCTTTACTTTAGGTAGCACTAATGATGACATTTGAAATGTCGAAACGTTTGCAATAAATACGTATGTTGTGATATTAGTATTTCTGTTTCTCATATATATATATATATATATATATATATATATATATATAAATATATATATATATATGTTATATATACATACATATATATAAATAAATATATATGTTTATATATACATACATATAAATTATATATGTACTGTATGTATACATACATACATATATATGTATGTATATATATATATATATATATATATATATATATGTATGTATGTATGTATGTATGAGTGTACATGTACTCATGTTATAGAGTTTCTACGTTCGCTACTCTCACTGTCGTAATTGAACAAATCTGAGGGCTCAATTTTATTTGTTTTAATTTTTTTTTTCAATTTAAGATTGAGTAGTTTTTGGGCTTATATTCTTTCTTGAAACCTTTGGTAATTTTATTTTTTTTATTTTTGTAAGCTTTTATTAATTCTACTTGGATTTTCCCTGACAAATTTAACCGAAACTTTAGTTTCCGATTGTATTCTTGGTATTTCAATTAAGAGAACATAGCTATTGCTATATTGAAAAGGCTTAACTCACAGCTTTCAAAATTAATCTCCTTCATCTTAGAGATCCAAATACAAAGGGTAGTATTTCTTTTAATGAAAGGAATTGGATATTGATAAACAAACATAAAATGGATTCATAAGCAAAACCAAGTCCATCTTGGTATATATAACTAACATTCTCTCTCTCTCTCTCTCTCTCTCTCTCTCTCTCTCTCTCTCTCTCTCTCTCTCTCTCTCTCTCTCTCTCTCCTCCCTCTCTCTCTCTCTCTTTCTTTACAGATAGGCACAGATGAATACGTTTTATTACACTTACAGACAGGCACACATGGGAACGAAATCTCTCTCTCTCTCTCTCTCTCTCTCTCTCTCTCTCTCTCTCTCTCTCTCTCGTTTTACTTTGTGTGCCAAACAGGGAAACACTCCAAAGCGGCGGCATAGAAATCAAACGTGGCGAAAATCGACCTCTTGAAGCCTTCCAGCGCAAGTCAAAGAAGAAGCGAAATATCGTCCCATAATTGAGCGGAACTTCGCGTGATTGGGAGAGCGAGACTGGGAATCTCACCTGTTGTGGTGGAATGGGGGCTCTCTGGCTCTGCCATTCCCGTAAATGTCGACATACAACGAATCCGGTGGTAAAGAATAGCTTGAGGGGAAAGGGGGAAAAGATTGCGTGAGCTTCGTTCAGGTACCTTTTTAGGTGGCAGGAAAACGTTTGATGTCTACTTTGTTTATACCTAATGACTTGAACGGTACAAGATGAGTATGTAAATAGACGTTAGGATATTCAGCTGCCCTTTTCTTATTAAGTATGGTTGGCACTTTTTTGTTTCCATTCTTGAGTGTTTTTTTGTAATTTATTCCAGTTACGCATTTTAGCATTAATCTCTCTCACTATGCAACATAAATAGATTAGTGAATGAATTATAAGAAACAATCAAGACTACCGTCAATCTATACGTTGGTAAAAGTAAACGTTGTAGTTATGAATGAATCCATAGTGTGCTCATGTCGCTTTCGGTCGAAGACTCCCTTCTCAATGAACGTGATTTTCAAGGAACAAAAGGAGGCGTAATTTGACTGTCACGAAAAGGATTCACTCTCTCTCTCTCTCTCTCTCTTTCTCTCTCTCTCTCTCTCTCTCTCTCTCTCTCTCTCTCTCTCTCTCTCTCTCTCTCTCTCTCTCTCTCACACACACAATCCGGAAAGCGACAACGCAAGATAATGAGGTTATTGATCAAATTGACCGAGTGTTGTAAAGGTATTGCTTTGTTGTAAGGAGATGGTTTTGTTATTGTGTAGTGAGGGAAAGGAAAGGTAATGTTTTGTTGTTATTTTTTTTTTTTTTTTGAGGAAAAAGAGAGTTTGAAATAGAAAATAAGTTCTCTTCTTTTCGAAAAAGTAATTGTGTTACTAACATCATAGGGAATTACTTTTGGTATGCGTAAAGAAATTACTTTGGTTTGACAAACAGCAACTACTACTACTACTACTACTACAACTACTACTACTATTACTATTACTACTACTACCCCTTCCCAAAGAAATGCTTCCCTAATAAGAAAATATTCCTCCCAAAATTAGTAATTTTATTAGATAATATTTTTTGCCTTGATTTGTGAAAATGTATTTTCATGGATATTTTCATTAAGAAATACTTTATTTACCCTTGATATTAAAAAAAAAATCTAGTTATTTTTATAGCTGCTTTGGTAATTGAGAAAACAGTCATTATAAGAATTCTTAGTTAAGTTAAAATGTAATTTTGACATTATTATCGATGAGATTTTTTCTGTTATTAATACTTTCTCTTATCGTGCAATGTATGTTCTTAATATATAAGAAATGGTTCAAAGGTCCCTCATGAATGATAGAAGTAATGAACAGTATCAGTGCCCTAGCGAGTCAATGCCCTAGAAACTGACCATATATACTGTACATATGATCAGCGTCCAAGCCCCCCTTCTCCACCCAAGCTAGAACCAGGGAGGGCCAGGCAATGGCTGCTGATGACTCGGCAGGTAGAGATATGCTGCTCAAACCCCCATTCTTTGTTCACAAGGTTAGTGAGGTTGTAGACATTACATGAAACTATCGAGCTTGGGCCTATCTCGAACCCCAGTCCTTCAGATCATCAGGTGTAGGCGTTTTAATAGGAATCGAAGCCTTAAGCTAATGGCGTTTTTTACTGAGACTAAATGGTCGCTATTCATTACTGGCCTTTGACGCTCTAGATATGTGACTCCTTTGTTGACCTTCATTGGTTGCCTTCTAAAGGCTAGCGGTGATTGCGTCAGTGCTGAAGAGACTAATTGGCTCTCCTGTTACTTTACTTTTATTAAGGGCTGTATTTCTGGTCCTATTACTCATGGAAGCCCTGTCCTACAGGAAATGCAATATCTGTTTTTTCATAAATATTCCCAGGGTTCTAGAGTATCACACAGCGTATTCCACATTAACTGTCAAATCCACCTTATCAAAGCACAGAGAAAAGAAAATAAGTCTTCAGCTTCCTCTTGAAAATGCTTAATATGTTCAGTCTTTCGCAGTTTTAGTTGGAGCTTACGGTATATTTAGTATTGGGGCTGCAAATTTGAAAATTCTAGAACCTACTGTAGAGGTAATTTTTGGCTCCAATAACTTGTTAGGAGCCACTTTATCACTGCATAACTCTAGTGGTTTCTCCTAGGGATCCTTGGTGAGTGTTTCAAGTTGTTATCTGTTGTTGACAAAAAGTGGTCCCTCTTAGGACCAATGTTTGTCTTTCTAATGCAGCAGGAATTCCTGTGTTCTCTCCCTGGGGTGCATTTTACCGAAGTCTGGAAGGGTTTGTCCTCGGTACGAAATTGCAGCCAATCACAGTATAAGCGCTCAATGGAGGTAAGTATTGCCAACATTTGATAGTGACCCGCACGGTTGGCGTGCGTAGCCCATCCATGTAGCTACCGCTTGCCAGAACGGAGGAGCAATTTGATTGTTTATTTGCGAGCAAATTATGCCATGGCGGAGCAAAGACCATTTGCAGGATGTTGATATAAAGTGATCTTACAAGTAGTAACAAAGAGTACCGATAAGTAAAGACGCCGTGAGTTGGCAATATTTGCCTCCTCAAAGCGAGCTTGCACTGTGATAGGCTCTAATTTCGTCCAGGACAAATCCTTCAAGACTTCTCGAATATGCCTCCGGAACACGTTAGGTTAGGTTCAGCACTGCAGAGATTTAGTGATCACTCTTACTGGTCCATGGTGCAGCTTTTTTTCTACCAACACCAAACGGCCCCTCGTTGCAGCCGTAGTATTTTAGCTTAATGAAACCATGCCGTGTGCTGTCGTGTGGTGCCCTTGTAATAACTTTGCCTGGTTTTTCATGGTCGTTTAAGGTTTAGTCAAGTAAAGAGCTTATGCACACGCAAGTCATAAGTGAATTGATTCCACTTGCGGATATGCGCCCTGTTTTTTCTTCTTTATCAGTGGGAAATCGGGGAATATAAGCAACTGTTCTTGATATTGATTGATTGATTGGAGGTGCTGGTGGCACAAGGACCACCCACGGTCATGGGCGACGTTTTGTGAGAAGCAAAGGACAGGAAATAGTTTCTTAATTTCAAGATCTTTTGGAAACTTTCATCAGTGGCTCTATAGTATCACCTATAAAGATCATTTATAATTATAATTATCTTTATAATTATCTTTATAATTATAGTTATAATTATAATTTCATTAACATGGGTAATTATAATTATCCATGTTAATGAAATTATCAATAGTTTTATACTTAAAAATCATTCTTTTGTTAATAATCAAGTCGACCATGCGCAGAGGGTGATTATAATTGTAATTATCTTTTTTAATTATAATTATAATTATAATTCCATTAACATTGATAATTATAATTATCCATGTTAATTAAATTATAAATAATTTTATTCTTAAAAATCATTCTTTTGTTAATAATCAAGTCGACATGCACAGAGGGTGATTTTCACATGGAATACCATTTATTTCGATGATTTTTTACTTTTAATTGCCAACCATTTTATAACGTTCTTATCAGTAATTAGTTATGATTTTACATTGAAGTGCATGGAAATTTAATCTGAGCATTTCATTACGTGGCAATTACGACAAATGTAAGGCCTTCTAGTCTCAATTTCTCAAAAGTAATGGGCTTTAAGTCAATATTCCCACATACCGGGAAGGTCAGGTTATTAGAATATCGTGAATGATGAATTGAAGTTCAAAGGAGATGAGTATATTGATAGAATTTTTATTCATTTTTACTTATTTTGTCTTTTTATCTGGTTTTTCTATTTTGTCTTTTTATCTATTTTTTCTATTTTCTCTTCATATTTATTTTCATTCTTGATTTAACCGTAACTAATTTTTCATTTAATTTCTTACTTTAATCGAGCAATATTTAATTCAAAACTTGACTGTCAATATCGCTAATGGACTACGGAGATTTTGAGTGTTATTTTTATTCTAATTACTAGCTATTTCCATTCCCATGGTATAATCAGCCTTAGTGACTGGTAATTTGGCGCCAGGTAGATAGCAATAAATCAGTCAATGAATAACTCCTCCATTAAAGGCTGCAAGCATTCACGTATTTTATTCCTATTTGTATATCTTTTGCATTGACTTAATTATGAGATTCATTATCTATTTATTCCCTTCACTGTTTATTCTTATAATTGTTATATATAATCTTAGTGTATTTTTTTTCTACTCGCTTTCAGTAGTCAAATGAAAATACTTCTATTAATAAAAATGTGAAGTTGATTTTAAACATCTTACTGTGATTATGATTTATTAGGCGAAAGAATGTTATTACAATCTTAAATTTGTCATTTCCGATTCAAGAAGAGACATAGTAGCAAGCCCTCATAGGTTTACATGCATAAGAACATACTGGTAATCGGTGTCAATTGACTTATTGATATCCCAATACACCCGAACTTTAATTATACTGATCTTTTATAATCCTGTGTAAAGATTTTAAATTATGATAGAAATAGATCATCTTATGAGGGTACAGAGGGGGTTGTATCCTGTCATTTATTGAAGTTATAATTGCTTCTTCTGGAAGTGGAATGGCTGAGAGGAGATAACGATTTGCATCTAAATGAATACTAAGTTCAGTTCGTTGATTTTTATTATTATAATAGTAGTCTGGTAAGGATCTTTAATTTTATTTTCCCTACTCAAAGTCCTTGATGATACCATGGGATGTAGACCTTTTAATGCATTTCTCTAGTACTTTATTTGAGGTTTACTGTAGGTTATATTATTATTATTATTATTATTATTATTATTATTATTATTGTTGTTGCTGTTGTTGTTGTTGTTGTTGTTGTTATTATTATTCATTATTATATTTATTATTATCATTATTATTTATTAATATTATTTGTTATTGTTGTTGTTGTTATTGTTATTAGCTAAGCTACATCCCTAGTTGGAAAAGCAGGATGGCACAAACCAGAGGACTTATAACAGGGAAAAATACCCAGTGAATAAAGGAAACAAGGAAACAAATAAAATACATGAGACGTAAATGATAATTAATATAAAGCATTTTAAGATCTGCATCAACGTTAAAATTCATCTGTCATATATAAATTATGAAGATAGACTTACGTCAGCCTGGTCAGTATAAAAAACATTCACTGCAAGTTTGAACTTATGAAGTTCCTCTACAATTTATTATCTACTATAGTGTCTTTACACTGCCCCTAATTAACCACTGTAAATTGCAGCCCCATTAATTATCATAGTCTCTGTACATCGTAATCATGGTATTTTACAAAGCCTTGCTGCTTTCCAGTGACTTTTGTACTTTATTGAAACTTCACATTTTCCATATTATTATTATTATTATTATTATTATTATTATTATTATTGAATGCTAAGCTACAACCCTAGTTGGAAAAGCAGGATGCTATAAGCCCAGGGGCCCCAACAGGGAAAATAGCCCAGTGAGGGAAAGGAAAATAAAGAAAAAGAAAATATTTTAAGTATAGTAACATTGAAATAAATGTTTCCTATAAAAACTATAAAAACTTCAACAAACCAAGAGGAGTGAAACTAGATAGAAGTGTGCCCGAGTGTACCCTCAAGCAATCGGTACCTCTCAGTATACTCAGTAGCTGGCTAAGGTTGTCTCATTGTATCTTTGTACAGTTGGGCACACAAATTCTTGGCACACCTCGCTCTAAGGAAGTGCACGGCGAGTAACCAGATATCTAATGTAGAAAGAGATAGCAGAGGTGGGGGAAAGGGGTGTGTGTGTGTGTGTGTGTGTTTACACTTAGGAACTCGCCGCGCAGTAAGGGTTTGACAGGGTGCACTTGTTCAAAGCGATGTGTCAGGAACTTCTGTCCAAATGTACATGTCAATAGCCACTGTACTTACTTACTTTACTTTTATTTTGATGGCTGCTTTTCCGGTCCCCTACAGCAGGGGCACCCCGCTCTCTTCAGGACCTCCACTGTCGTTTTACCTTGTTCGTTTAGAGGACACTAATTCTTTTCAACGTTTTGAGATTTGAGTAACTTTTATGAATAAAGAGTCCGACACCCCCACCAGACCTACCTCCTCTCGGTATGTGAAAGAAGGAAGTTATTTAACCATGTTTCAGATAATGCTAGCATATCTGAATATTTCTCGTTAACAATTCTCGAATTCTCTTAATGTAAACTCGGTGCTTCAGTGTTCACTCATAACCACGCTGTATATGCACCGCGTCCCTGCAATCAACAATCACTATATAGAAAATATATTAAATGAACCTCAACTGCAATTGTCTTTGTGCCTCGTTGTTCCCGAATTTACAGCACCGCTCAGACAGAGGGCCGCAGGAAGTCGCCAATTAACTTTATAGCGGAGAAACTCGAAAAGGGGTGAAAACGCCAACGGCCCCCTTATCGGAGACCAGGGCCATTTCATT
>NC_090766.1:43896558-43916558 GCF_036898095.1 Palaemon carinicauda | reverse complement strand
TACACACACATATATACATAAATGGGTATATGGTGCACACATATGCGTGAATATATTTTTATTTCATGTATATATTCACACGCAGATAAAAACACACATTCGCACGCACGCACAACACACACATTCGCACGCACGCACAACACACACACACGCATATATATATATATATATATATATATTTACACTATATACATATATTTTTGGGCTCAAGCCATGTCGTCCTGATGGAAGTTCCTATTGGGTAGCTTCCTAGGGTATATTACAACTACGGCGATATTCCCAGAGAATTTACCTTAAGGTACCAGAATTCTAACTCCTGGAGCGAATATCCCTCGTGAAAGGGATATCGCGACATATCAGAGGACGTATTCTTGACACGCCACATGGCAATCTGCACCCCGAACAGAGATTACGTATCGCAGGGGGCAATTGGCAAGAAACGAAATCGGGAAAGAAAAAGGGGGAGCCGCTCCCAATGCTCCCTATCTCCCGTTTCGTAAGCGTGCCTGGCGTCAATCCTGGCGCCATCTGTATTCCTTTTTGCGTGGCTTAACAACTCGGTGTTTTTTCCTGTGTTTCTCGCAAATCTTGGATTTATTCTACTTTTCATGGCTTCTCCAACTTCGTCGGCCTCTGATAAGTTGAGCGGCCTCTGATAAGTTGAGTACCATGTCTTTTATGTATAAATGTAGGCTCTTGGTAATTTTTTAAGTGATTAATAGGTTTAATCTTTGTTACAAGAGCCGTAGCCTACCGGAGGCGTCATGGACGCTGTCGCTCGCTAGGTATAAGTTTAGTTAGTCAGAGCGACATTCCCGGCTGTTTTGCTTTAATAAATTTTAGCTATTTAGCGTTACATAGAATTTCCTTTCGTGCTTTAGTATTATTTTGGCGAAGTATTCGACAATTCTGGCCTACGCTAGGCCATGTAGCCTAGTCGTTTGGTCCTAGTACTTCATGCATTATTTTGGTTTTTCTGAGTGTATTAAAATTTTATTGAAGCTGTAGGCTATGTTTTATACATTTAAGATTATGTGGAATATTTCCAAGATAGTATACGAGTGAGTTTCGGTGATTTAGGTAATCGATTCTCTTGGTGCCTAGGCTAAGTTGCTTATGGAGCCTTAGTATACTTTCTCATACTCCCCGGTTGCTTTCTTTTCTTCGGAGAAGGTATGCAATCCCTTTCCCTCTGTTTAAGCCTTGGGCTTATCCCTAAGTGGTTTACCTGAATTAATTTTCGATAAAACTATACTAGGGTGTTACTGTACCTTCCTGTTCCAGTAAGTCTGGTTCAAAGAGGGACAGAACAACAGAGTTTTTTAGTCTGAGTCTGTGTTTGTCTGGCTTGGGGTAGAGTCTCCCTCGCTGGCCTGACACAGACATAGGAGGCTTAGCCTCCTTAGGTCACTACCGAAGGTTTCTGTACGAGATGATTCCTTCTTTTGTGATCTACCAGACTAGTCCTTGTTGCTGTTCTCGGGGGAGGATAAGTTTCTTTCCCTGGGAGTAGCAACACCTTCCTTGCTTTGGTGCTCTGGGAGCTGGCAAGTATTGCTGGCCTCCCCCCTTGGACCTCCCTTAGGCTAAGATGAGTTTCTTGGCTGCGGGTGATCCGTCACCAAAGCAAGGTTGGTAGGACCCTCTTTTGTCCCTTCCCCCTCTATCTCTGTAATGGCCTAGCCATTACAGTACTGTACGTCATTTTACATCTGGACCTAGAATAGGTTAGGATGTGGAATTGACTCAGTCCCTTGCCGGCCGGCAGAGCTGCTGGCCGGCAAGGGTCTTCTGTTTTGAGTGCTGCCCGGACCTCCCTTGGTCCCTCATCCATGCCTGCCTGCAGAGTCAGACGGCATTGGTCAGGAAGCCTGAATTAGATTCTCCCCTTCCTTATATGCACTCTTTCGGATTGCCGGGCTTGGAGGTAGTGTACACTCTTATCCCGGCATCCATTCTGTTTTTCTTCTAGTGCTGTACCCGACCCGGCTGCCGGCCTATGAGGCCGGCAGGTGGGCAGTCGTAGTCCTCTGGTTCTTTTGCTGCCGGCTGGCATAGGTCGTGTACCTTTGCCGGCCGGCTAATATCAGCCCTTGTCTGCCGGTCGCCAAGAGTGTGGCCGGCAGCCGGGTACTACCTTGTGTAGTTGCCGGCCGGCAGTCATTGCCGGCTGACATTGGCTGTTGCCGGCCGGCAGTTACTACCGGCCGGCACATGCATTTGAACCAGCGTTCTGCCGCCTTATAGCTGTTAAGTAGTATACTTTAAAGCTAGTTATGGTGTGTGCCGGCCGGCACATAACCTCCTATACTGTACCAGTATTCTTCAGTATAACATATACTGTAAGAAGAAAACTATAGTATAAGTTTTGGTACAGCACTGTGTTCTAACACTTTTGTGTTTTCTTGCGCGGCCCTTTGCTGTTGCCCTACAGATAAGAAAGTGAGTTCTTTCTTGTCTATTATCCAGGATTTTAAAATCATTGCTTAGGTGTGAGCTCCACCTGTTTCCTCTGGAAACTTTGCATTGGTTATTCTAGAAGAGATTAACCATTCGATTTTATTATCTGGAAGGCTGCAGCAATTGGTTGTGAAGGAAACACAAGTGTGTGTCTTTCCTTTCTGAATTGTTATGCTATACTATGCATATCCAGTGATACATAGTTCACTTGATACTCATGGAAATTTCTTCTCTTTACAGAAGTACCCTCCGAAGTGCGGAAGTGTCTTCTGCAACGTCCGCAGCAAGAGCTTCTGCGGACATGAGTTTGGTAGGAGACACGCAGCATGCGCTGTCTCCAAGGGTGATCTCCGGTATTGGGACCCTCAGGTATGTACTGTTTGCACTAACCTAATTACTGAGGCCTTTGATTCCCCTTGGATGGCGGAATCAAGGGATATAGCAAGGGAGAAGCTTCGTACCTGGGTAAGGGGCTTCCAGAAGAACACCTCTGGACCTTATCTTCCAAGTGAGAAGATGAGGGCGTATCTTTTCCCTAAGGCATCAGCTGATGCAGTGATTCCCCAGCCTCAAGAGGAGATCCCCCAAGTTCAGATCCAGGTGGATGCTGAAGTCGCGGTCACTATGCAAGATATCCAGTTAGATGACAGGATGTCTGACGTGGACGAGCGTCTGGAGGAAGACCTCCTGGCAGAAGCCCAGGGTGAAGTTCAAGCCCCAGACGTTGTAGAGGAAGAGGTCGACGAGGTGTCGGCTACTCCGGTTCAGATCCCGGAGCCTATTCCCTCAACATCGGCCGGTCTCCCAGTAGAGCTGGGACAGGCCCTCTCCTCCATTGTTGGAATGATCCAACAAATGCAGAAGGAGAATCAGGAGAAGGCGGCTGCAATGGAACTGCGGATGCAGAGCCTTGCAGAATCACATGGGCCCCAGAAAAGGCTCAATGTGAAAGACCTTCCCTTGTGCTCAGATGCTAAACCATGGAGGTATGCTGAGCACATGCCGATGACGACTGGAAAGATCGTCATCTCGGATAAGTTGGGCTCAGTTCCCCTAGTGGAGACAGAGCCGAAGGAGGTCATAGTGATGGACCATACTAAGGCTCAAGCTCTGCTTTCATCCTCGTTGAAAGAGAGGGGCTTCTTTAACTCAAAGGTAGCTGCGTTGAGCAAGAAGCTCCCTTTCTTTGTGTCCTCTCCTGCTAGAGCCTTCCCCTTTTTACAGAAAGGGTTTGCGGCTGTACTAAAAGCAGTCGAGGCCGGCAAGCCTTGCCCCTCCCTGGAGGAGTGTAAACCCTTGTCGCTGGCCCTGCCTATGGACCACAAAGACTGGAAGGACGTCCATCTTACGTTCTCAGTTGGGAAGTTGGAGGCTGATATCGCCGGACATCAGTTCGGCGAGGACTTCCCTAAGCTGTCTGACTTTCTCTTGCAGAGAGAGTTCGAGACAAAAGAAAGATTGGCTGCCTCAATGTCTCTTCAGACTACTCTTGAGACGATGGCAAGTGACCCCAAGGTCCATGAAATGTTCATGGTGGTGGCCAAGACTCATCTGGCCACAGTGACGAAGAGCCTTTATGGCTTCGTCAAGGCCAGGAGAGCTTGTAGGGAGTTCGTGTTCACCTCGGCTACGGTGAGGCACGAGCCAAGGAAACTAATCTCCTCCAACATTTGGGGCAAAGACCTTTTCCCTACCGATTTGGTCAAAGAAGTAGTTGATAAGGCCGCCTTGGAGAATAGAAACCTTCTCCAGAAGTGGGGCCTGGCTATCAAAAGAAAGTCTTCCCCGGATGAGGGTCCTCAACCAAAGAGGAAGACTATGAGGACTAGGCTACCGTCTCGGCCAGCCAAGCCTTTTAGACAGCAACAGCAACTGAAATTGCCATTGCCTCCAGTGCCCCAGATCGCGGCACAAACCCCGACCACTTTTCAGTGGGTACCCCAGGCCGTGTCGACACAGTCCACGGCATTCACCCCATCGTTCGAAGGGCAGTCTACTTCCTTTCGAGCAAAGCCTAGAGGAGCAGCCAGAGGCTCGTCTGGGCGCCCCTCAAGGGGAAGGGGATTCAGGGGTGGTCGTGGTCAGGGAGGCAAGACCTCAGGACGGCAGTCCAAGTGGGATGATACCGGTAGGAGGGAGACTTCTGAAATTTCGGGATCGGTGGACCTTCGATCACTGGGCCCACAGCCTACTCAAGAATGGACTGGGCTGGAACTGGTACAGCACTCCACCCCCGTGCCTTCGGTTTTTCCAACACTCCACCCCCGTTCTGAAGGAGTACGTTCAAGAACTGTTGGAGAAAAATGTGATCCGAAAGGTGAAGTCCATCAAATTCCAAAGGAGGCTGTTTTGTGTTCCCAAGAAAGACTCGGAAAAGCTCAGAGTCATTCTGGACTTGTCACCACTCAACAAGTTCATAGTGAATTGCAAATTCAAGATGCTAACACTGCAACACATAAGGACCTTACTGCCCAAGAGGGCATATTCCGTCTCTATAGACTTGTTAGACGCCTATTGGCACATTCCAATCAACCGTCGACTCTCCCCCTACCTAGGGTTCAGGCTACAATGAAGACTATACGCCTTCAGAGCCATGCCATTCGGGCTAAACATAGCCCCAAGGATTTTTACGAAGCTTGCGAGCGTAGCTCTCAAACAATTACGCCTAAAGGGAATTCAGGTAGTAGCCTACCTGGACGACTGGTTGGTGTGGGCAGCATCCGAGACAGAATGCTTGCAAGCTTCCAGTCAAGTGATCCAGTTCCTAGAGTACCTAGGTTTCAAGATCAACAAGAAAAAGTCTCGACTTTCTCCATCTCAAAAGTTCCAGTGGCTGGTAATCCACTGGGACCTTTTGTCACACTGTTTCTCCATCCCGGCGAAGAAAAGGAAGGAGATAGCGGGTTCTGTCAAAAGACTTCTAGATTCCGAAAGGATATCAAGACGCGAACAGGAGAGGGTACTGGGCTCTCTCCAGTTTGCTTCGATGACAGACCCAGTGCTAAGAGCACAGCTAAAGGATGCAACCGGAGTTTGGAGAAGTTATGCATCGAACGCGCGAAGAGATCTGAGAAGACCAGTTCCGCTTCGGCTACGTACTCTTCTCAGGCCTTGGTCCCAAGCCAGACATCTAAAGAAGTCGGTTCTTCTTCAGCCACCTCCCCCGTCGGTGACGATTCACTCAGACGCCTCGAAGGAGGGATGGGGAGGTCACTCTCATCGGGAAAAAAGTCCAGGGGACCTGGTCCAAGCTATTCAAGACCTTTCACATAAACTTTCTAGAAGCTATGGCAGTGCTCCTTACCTTAAAGAAAGTTTCCCCGCGTCACTCGATCCACATAAGGTTGGTGATGGACAGCGAGGTAGTTGTGAGATGCTTGAATCGACAAGGATCGAGGTCACCACCTCTCAATCTGGTGATGTTGGCCATCTTCCGATTGGCGGAAAAGAAGAAGTGGTACCTGTCGGCAGTTCACCTTCAAGGAGTCCGCAATGTGACAGCAGACGCTCTATCCAGGTTCACACCGATAGAGTCGGAATGGTCCTTAGACGCAGGATCATTCTCCTTCATTCTGAATCAAGTCCCAGAACTGCAGATAGACCTCTTTGCGACGAAAGACAACAAGAAGTTGCCCCTGTACGTGTCCCCGTACGAGGACCCCTTAACGGAAGCAGTGGACGCGATGTCCCTCGACTGGAACAGATGGTCCAGGATTTATCTGTTCCCTCCTCACAACCTTCTGTTGAGGGTCCTCAACAAACTGAGATCCTTCAAGGGGGTAGCGGCAATAGTGGCCCACAATTGGCCGAACAGTGTGTGGTTCCCCTTGGCATTGGAACTACAGCTGAAGTTTGTACCGCTACCAGATCCAGTTCTGACCCAGCGAGTCCAGAAGTCAACTGTCTGCGCTTCATCACAGAAAACCCGGACCCTGCAGCTTATGATTTTCTCTCCCTAGCGGTGAGAAAGCGTTTCGGGATTTCGAAAGCCAGCATAGACTTCCTAGAGGAATATAAGTGCAAATCTACTAGAAGGCAATATGAGTCATCTTGGAGAAAATGGGTGGCCTTTGTCAAGGCGAAGAATCCGCAGGAGATCTCGACAGACTTCTGCTTATCTTTCTTCATCCACCTCCATGGTCAAGGATTGGCAGCTAACACGATTTCAGCGTGTAAGTCTGCTTTGACAAGACCCATTCTATATGCCTTCCAGGTCGACCTAGGTAACGAGATCTTTAATAAAGTTCCGAAAGCCTGCGCTAGGCTCAGACCTTCAGCACCTCCAAAGGCCATTTCATGGTCTTTAGACAAAGTTCTTCATTTCGCTTCTCTGTTGAGCAATGAAGAGTGTGCGTTAAAGGATTTGACACAAAAAGTTATTTTCCTATTTGCACTCGCGTCCGGGGCCAGGGTTAGTGAGATTGTAGCCCTCTCGAGAGAGGCAGGTCGTGTTCAGTTCCTGGATGGGGGAGAACTGAACCTGTTTCCGGATCCTACGTTTCTCGCCAAGAATGAGTTACCCACCAACAGGTGGGGTCCCTGGAGAATCTGCCCTCTGAAAGAAGATGCATCTCTATGTCCAGTAGAATGCCTAAAGGTCTATCTTCATAGAACTTCAGACTTCAAGGGTGGTCAACTATTCAGGGGAGAAACATCAGGCTCAAATTTATCTCTGAATCAACTCAGAGCGAAAATCACATATTTTATTCGCAGAGCGGATCCTGACAGTACACCCGCAGGTCACGATCCGAGGAAAGTTGCCTCATCCTTAAATTTCTTTAATTGTATGGATTTTGAACATCTCCGTTCATACACTGGCTGGAAGTCTTCCAGAGTGTTCTTTCGCCACTATGCGAAGCAAGTAGAGGAACTAAAGAGATCTGTGGTAGCAGTGGGTCGCGTCGTTAACCCTACTGTTTAACTTTGCGAGGAACAGTGGTTTTAATTTGGACGATTAATTCCAGGGTGAGTGTGTAGTTACATACTGTACTACAAACTAAGTGAGGGCACTGAGTTGCCCATGTAGACTGTTCCATTTCCAAAGGTGAACCTAGCATAAGTGCAGACATGTGTGCCGAGCGTTTCTAACGCTAATGTCATTGATTTGTAATACAGACTTTTATGACTTTGATACCTCGGTATCTTAAAAGTGGCATTTAATGTTTTTCTTTCAGATAAACAAGTTCTGTTTACTATCTTACTTATGCTTAAAGTTTTGGGTTATCCTCTTCTTATATATATATATATATATATATATATAATATATATATATATATATATATATATATATATATATATATATATATATATATATATATATATGTAATTGCGGTTAACCTGTCTGTTTATTGTCTGTCAATGAACTTGTTCTTGAGAACCTTGCGTCTCCTTCACCTGTGTCAATTTATTGGTATAATTGAGCATTCATTCTATGTACCTTATCTGGGATAATTCTAATAGAATTGTTCCTTTATGCAAGCTATGTTGCATTGGTTTTCCTCCTATGCGGATATAAACCTTTGTCCAATACAAGTATTGTGCGGAGAACTGGTCGATATTTCATATTGACGCAGTGGTTCTTTACAAACTATGCTTTACTTAATATAGGGTGAGACCACTATATTAGCTTGCCTGGTATTCATACATAGGTATATGTACTCTTCGAGACTTTTCCAGAGTCTAGTAGGACTCTTCCCTGTATGGGGCAGGAAGCTCTAACATGGTTTATAGTTAGTTGAAAAGATGTGTAACGGTAACATCTTAGGTCTCTAGGTCTAGTCGACCGGGAAAAATTACCTCCGGGGAGTACGGCACGTTCTGAGAATCCACAGATACAGTAATGCTCTGGTATACTTCCATCAGGACGACATGGCTTGAGCCCAGAAAACGGATTTTGAGCGAAGCGAAAAATCTATTTTTGGGTGAGATGGCCATGTCGTCCTGATGGACCCGCCCTTGCCTTTCTAAGAAAGGGCTGTAGGACCCCTCCCTACATACAGTATCTGTAGCACCTCGTGTACGCTACAAGGATTACAGATGGCGCCAGGCACGCTTACGAAACGGGAGATAGGGAGCCTTGGGAGCGGCTCCCCCTTTTTCTTTCCCGATTTCGTTTCTTGCCAATTGCCCCCTGCGATACGTAATCTCTGTTCGGGGTGCAGATTGCCATGTGGCGTGTCAAGAATACGTCCTCTGATATGTCGCGATATCCCTTTCACGAGGGATATTCGCTCCAGGAGTTAGAATTCTGGTACCTTAAGGTAAATTCTCTGGGAATATCGCCGTAGTTGTAATATACCCTAGGAAGCTACCCAATAGGAACTTCCATCAGGACGACATGGCCATCTCACCCAAAAATAGATTTTTCGCTTCGCTCAAAATCCGTTATATATATATATATATATATATATATATATATATATATATATATATATATATATATGCGTGTGTGTGTGTGTGTGTGTGTGTGTGTGTATTTGTGTGTGCTGTGCATGTGCATGTGTCTTTTTATCTGTGTGTTAATATATATAGGAAATAAGAATTAAATACATTTTAATTTAAATGTATTGAGTCCTTTGACTGGCAAGACAGTACTGCATTAGATCCTTGTCTCTGGTTACGGCTAATTTCCCTTTTATCCACACATATACCGATTAGTCTGGCATAATCTTTACATAATCTCGTCTTTCCTCATACACCTGACAATGCAGATTACCAAACAATCCTTTATCGCTCAAGAGTTTAACTACTGCACTGTAATTGTTCAGTGGCTACTTTCCTCTTGGTAAGGGTAGAAGAGACTCTTTAGCTATGGTAAGCAGCTCTTCTAGGATAAGACTCCAAAATCAAACCATTGTTCTGTAGCCTTGGGTAGTATATATATATATATATATATATATATATATATATATATATATATATATATATATATATATATATGTATATGATATATATGTATACATATACATACATTTATATATATATATTTATATATTTATATAATATATTTATATGTTTATATATATATTTATGTTTCTATATATATATATATATATATATATATATATATATATATATATATATATATATATATATATATGTATATATATGTATATATATATTTATATATATATATGTGTATATATATATATATATTTATATATATGTATATATATAAATATATATATATATATATATATATATATATATATATATATATATATAATGTGTGTACGTGCGTGGTTATCAATTTTGTTAATAAAACTCAATTCTTACTCTCCTCTACCATTTAATATTCTGCACAATAGTTATTCTTTTAAATGAATTAATCTCTCTCTCTCTCTCTCTCTTTCTCTCTCTCTCTCTCTCTCTCTCTCTCTCTCTCTCTCTCTCTCTCTCTCTCTCTCTCTCTCTCTCTCCCGAATTTATAATATATTTTAAGAACTAGTGGCTTTAAGAGTTGAAAATGTAATCTAAATTCGGTGAATTTTTGTATTTTGGAATGTTTATCCTATCAGGAGGATTAATATGAAAGCCTCCGTAGTCCGGATTTTATTGAACGTTGCAAGTTATACGTACAAAGGTTTTATGTATATTGTAAGGCCATAAGACCTGCTTTTTTGAAAACCAGAGTTCATAGAATTATTATATGGATTAAAATGGTAAAATCAATTTTTTCTTTGAAAGTTTATTAAATTATCATGTCTATGGTTAAAGTGATTTTTCCGAAATTTATTGTCGGGGTTAAAGGTTTACAAAACAAACAAAAAATAATAAATAAATAAATAAATAAATAAATAAATATAAATAAATACCATATATTTCCGCGTATAAGGCGATCTTTATATAAGACGAGGTACAAAATTAGAGCAAATTTTTATGAATTTATCTCATATCGGTAGTATAAGACGACTGTTCTATCAAAACCATCTGTGTATAGCCCAGGCTAGCTTTTGCGGGGTGTATGTAGGATAGAGGCCACCTGTATGTATTATTATGGCTAACTTAGAATACGGCAGTGTAAGGGGGGTCGCTGGGGGGCGTTAGTCCCCCCATTAGGTATGTAGGTAAGGACACGGCTTGTAGGTTAGGTTAGGGGAAAAGTTTAGGTCCATTTTTAATTAATACATGAAACTGGCCGCTGATAAACAAAGCTCCTATATAAATATATGTATATGTGTATATATATAAATTTGTACCGGTAACTAAAATTGCTTAAATGGTTTAGGTTTGTATAGGCTATTATTTTTTCTCCTTTGCCAATGATTATAGGTTTCACATATTTATGAAGACAGTGAGCGAACATTACGTGGGATTTACGGAATGAAATAAGAAAATTATTTCCTATTGTGATTGAATTTATGAAAATGCGTGTATGCAATTAATAAACAATAACAACCTTTGACTTTGGACAAAGATCAGCATCTTAATTATTAGATATTCTGAACAAATTAACTTTCAAGATTAAATTCTATCTTCATTCTGTATTAATCCAATTCCCCTTTCCTTTCTGTATCAGATCATCTGATTCTTAAACTCTTGGGTGAAGAAGAATTTTCTCATTTGCTGTCCATAATGTTTGTTTGTTCTGCTCAGATTAATTGATTCCCTCATTCGATGAACGTCGGTAATGAGTTGGGTAAATACTCATTTGGGGCAGATAATTAGCGAGTTTGGTGAGAGAAGGTGGTTATATCTAAAGAGTAGAAATTGGATTGGCAATATATATATACTGTATATATATATATATATATATATATATATATATATATATATATATATATATATATATATATATATATATGTATTTGGGAGCTTGTGTATACGTCTTTATATATAGTCATTGAAATAGATATAACTATACAAGTACACACAAACATAATGTTTACATGCATAAATATATTTTTACACGTGTATTTATAAATATATTTACATAAACCATATATATATATATGTATGTATATATATATGCATATATATAAATATACTGTATATATATACATATATATACATACATACATACATACATACATACATATATATATAATGTGTGTGTATATATAGATGGTGTGTTGCCATAATCGTTGATCTGTAATAGTAACATAAATTTATTTATTAGTGTACACACGTGTATGTATGTATGTATGTATGTTCTCGTATGTGTAAATTTATATATTTATTTGTGGATATTTGCATATGTATTTACGGAGAGAGAGAGAGAGAGAGAGAGAGAGAGAGAGAGAGAGAGAGAGAGAGAGAGAGAGAGAGAGAGAGAGAGAGAGAGATTTCCCTTGTAACTTATTGAGAAAGACAGTAAGGAAGAGGCTAAATTCTAGTGCTGAGCGAGACGATTAACATGAATTTCATTCTAACTTGAAGCAGACATTCTGACTACATAACACAGGAACTTAGTGGTGCTTGTAATGAAATAACCCTTGGGTCAACAAACATAATTTTGCTGTGGTATTATAAGAGAATTATCACAAATCCTTGTATAAATGAGTTGTAATTTCCTTTTTTTGGTAGAGTTTCTAGAGGAATCTGATAAGGTTCTGTTTTAATCAGTGTGTATACTGGTAAGGTTCGTTGGTTATCTGTGTTTTCATGATATGACAGCTATGTCGAGGCCATTTACGTCTTCGTAAGTATAAGGGTTTCCCTGCCTTGCCGAATATTGCAAGGTTGGTGATAGACACGAGACTGTATTTACACACACGTGTCTATACATAGATATAAATCTATCTATCTATCTATCTGTCTATATATATATATATATATATATATATATTTATATACTGTATATATATATATATATATATATTTATATACTGTATATATATATACATATATTTATATATATACACACACACACACATATATATATATATATATATATATAAATATATATATATATATATATATATATATATATATATATATATATATATATATATATAGCCAATCAAGTCTTCTCATATTTCCCATTCAGCTATCTCCCTTGTTTCACCTATTTTGAACCTCTTCTTTTATCATACCACTATCCGATAAATTCTTTAATCCTTTGTATCAACTATGGATGTTCTATATTCGTGAAGGAATTCATTTTAATACTGGGCAAATCAAAGTAAAATTCGTCTAAAGAAATTATTATAGTTACACTAATTTTAAAAAAAAACTGGTCCATTCAACGAGTTTTATAGTTTGTCACGTGTTGTAAGTTTATGTGTGATAATGAATGAACAAAAGTCGTAACTGATAAAAGATGGGAAGCCACGAGTCGTGTCCCCAGCTGTGCTTTAAATGTACGTGGGTGCCAGGCACTTGAGCCATCTCTTGGGGCTCGATTATAGTGTTAAATTGCAATGACCTTAGAGAAGGGGTGGGTTGGAGGCCACACACACAAATACGAATAATATGGACCACTGTTTGTGAGGTTTTGATAGACCCCAAATGGTTCTGATATGTTGCATGGACACAGCCACGTTGAAGTTATATTTTTGCATCCTGTTTCTTGCACAAGAGGAGATTATGTCATTCGTCGTATAAATCTGTATGTAATGTTTTCATTTTGAATCTTTCTTCTGATTTATTCATTGTAGGATCGTTTGAATTTTTTTTTTTCATTTTAGATTAAAGGGATTTATTCCTTTAGTCACGTGCCAGCTGATGTATTATGGTGGAGTTAAAACCTGATAAAATATAGCTGTGTTTGATTCATTTTAGGAAAGGAATTTGCTTGCCATTTTACTTAATGTACAACATTATTAGATATAATTGTCTATTTTTTTTTTCAAATGCATAATGATTTTTAGTTGATTCAATTTATTTCGTTTTCGTCTCATCCGGTTTATTGCGGTTTATTGTTTTTATTTTCTTTTCTTCAGAATACGCGGTCTTTCCTTGCTAAACGGCACTTTGCAAAGTATAGGCATTATTTTGATTGGCTCTTGATAATTTTTATACAATTTGACGAATACTACTACTACTACTACTACTACTACTACTTCTAATGATGACGATGATGATTATGATAGTAATAATAGTAATGCTATCAATGAAAACGATTCTTATATTAACGGTAATACCTGACCGAATTAGTTGTGTAGATGGTGATGATTGTTGTTATTATTATTATTATTATTATTATTATTATTATAAGCAGTGGGGCAGCTATATTTCATTATCATTGTTGTTTCCAATTGATAAAATCAGTAAGATTAGTATCAGCAGCAGATATTCACATTGATACAATATAACCAAAACTGCAATGACTGAACAATGTGGTTGAACTCAAAATAGCTCCATTTGACATTTGTCGGCTTAATCATGCTGGTTTGGGAATGTCCATGAATACTTGGTTTCTCCCAGTGCGGAAGAACCGGAAGTGGAAGATAGATTCAACAGTAGGAATCATTTGGATCATTTATAAGTACTGTACTGTTCGCATTTAACAGAAGTTTCTTACACTTTAAGTGTACATAAATTAGGTTATAATATATGTATATTTATATATATATATATATATATATATATATATATATGTATATAATTTATTTATATGTATGTATTATAAGTATATGTATATATACTATATATATATATATATATATATATATATATATATATATATATATATACATATATGTATGTATGTATTTATTTATCTATATAGAATAGTGAGAATTTTTTTTAGATTTAGGGATTGAAAGAGCAAAACATAATTCTATGAAAGAAAATAAACACTTGTGCAATAAGAGAAAAATCTAATGCGTTTAGTTTAGCAATATAAAATAAGTACTCCTTAGTTACATAGGGAAAAGGAATCAAATTATGAGAAGATGAACAGCAACTGAACAAAATTTGTATTGGAATCAGCAGAAGAGTTGGTTGGAAAAGTTCATAGATAAGGAAAACTATCAGAAAACACCAAAACCCTTATAAAGGAAAATTAGAAATGAGGGTGCAATCCAAGATAAATAAACTAAAAACCAAAGATATTCGTAAACATAATGAGACCAAAATTGAGAAAATACCAAAGAAAGGAAGAAACATCTAATTGATTAGAAGAACTGGAACACATATTTGCCTCAACCAATGAAATGGAAATATTATCAACAAAGAGTTTGAGCAATTAAAATTGTAGAGGATTTCTATACAATGCTATACAAGTGTGATATAAGTAATAACTTTGCCAATAGAAATAATAAAACAACTGAACCGTTACCAAACTTGTCAGCAGAAGTAAAGAAAGGAATAAAAGCACGAAAAGGACAAAACAGTAGGAGATGGCCTAACAATGGATTTAATAATAGATGGAGAAGATTTCACAGTAGTAAAACTTGCTGAACTTCACACAAAATATCTACAGAAATTCTCTTTACCTACAGCATGGAAAAACTTTATTACTTTATTAATTCACAAAAAATGGGTAGACAAAAGACCTGAAAAATTACTCAATAAGTTAACTCTCCGTGATATTTGAAATATTTTCAAAGATCAAATGAGGGCGAATAGAAAGACGGCTATACTTTAATTAACCAAGGGAGCAGGACGGCTTTAGGAGTGGGTATTCAACAACGGATCATATTCATGTAATTAACCAGCAAATGGAAAAATCAACAGTGTAACAAACTACTATGTAAGACAATTATAGACTATTAGAAAGCTTTTGAGCCTGTCAAAGCTTCAGCAGTAATGAAAGCCCTTTAAAGACAAGGAATAGATGAATCTTATGCTCGAACACTTGTAGATGTATTTACATCAAGTACAGCAATCCTAAAACTACATAAAGTGAGAAAATTCCGATTGAGAAAAGTTAGACAGGGAGACTTGATCTCACCTAAATTATTCACATCATTCCTTGAGGAAGTGTTTCTAAATTTAGGTTGGGAAAATGTAGGAGTTAATATAAATGAAGAATACCTTAACAACTTAGGATTTTAAAATAACATAGTTGCGTTTAGTGAATCATGGGAGGAACTGCTACAGCTGATAGAAAATTTGAGTAGAGGAGGCAGAAATGTAAAACTAAAATGTTCCATAGAAATGCAGAGACAAGAAATAACATTTATAGACCTTTAGAGATTGTTAATGAATATACGTACATATAACAGACATTTAAGCGTTTCGCCAGGACATGAGACCAAAATTAAAAGGAAAACTTTTGGTAGACAGATTGAGATTATGAGATGTAAAATGCCACTTTCTCTAAAAAGAAAAGTTCAATCGGATGGTCCTACCATACTGATGATCATCAGACTGAAAAGTCTTAATGATGAAAGTTATAACCTCGAAAGCTTGTGATAAAGGATGTTACTGTTGTATACAGCATTATTAAGTGTTGATAGGCTGCTCTAATAGTGAATCTATGAATATATATATATATATATATATATATATATATATATATATATATATATATATATATATATATATATGTATATATATATATTTATATATGTATATATATAGATAGATAGATAGATATATACATATATGTATATATATACTGTATATATATATATATATATATATATATATATATATATATATATATATATATATTATACATACACATACACTCGCACACACACACACACATATATATATATATATACACACACACACAATTGCTGCTGCTACATTCAAGTTTTGTATATTGAATTCAATATGAACACCAAATGCAGTGAAGACTCCATAACAGATTCTTCAACATAGTACGGGATAAACCCTTATACAAACAAATTCTTCAATCTTATCTCACAATCTCTTGCACACAAGCACGCGTAATGTATAAATGTATAACACGTTTGGCATGTATGTGTAAAAAAATACCTGAAAAATATAACTAAATCCCAGTCACATCTTTCCTCCAAAGTAGGAATCACATGGAATGACAGCTGTGACATCTTTTTCTCTTTTAAAGTAAGGCGTAATCTCTTCAGTCGGTAATGTCGTGTGCGAAGCTTGTTCTTCAAGGGATTACATGCCACGAAAATTTCACACCCTGTTGGGAATTCTCTCTGTTGTGTGTGCGTGTGTGTTTGTGTGTGCGAATGTTCATATCTCTCTCTCTCTCTCTCTCTCTCTCTCTCTCTCTCTCTCTCTCTCTCTCTGTATGTGTATATATATATACATATATATATATACACACATATATGTATTTATAGATATATATATATATATATATATATATATATATACACATACATATATATATACACATACATATATATACACACATACATACACACACACACAACAACAACAATAAATGGAGCCCTATCCAGTCCACTGTAGATATGTCTCAATTTATGTCTGGGGTTTAGCCAGTTTTCATCAACACCCCGGCCACTGCGGGTTGATGATGGTAGGAGACTTTAGTCTGATCGCTCACAGAAAACCAACCTAGTATGGGTGGCCTTGACTAGTACAGCTTTGCTGATCATAGCGATCCATAAAACACTTCAACCATGTTAAGGTATCTCTACTTAGAAAAGTATATATATATATATATGTATATATATGTATATATATATAATATATATATATATATATATATATATATATATATATATATATATATATATATATATATATATATACAGTATATACGCAAAAGCCAGTAGGAAATAAAAAGCTTTAGTACCAAGCGCTTTCGTGAATTTTAATACACTTAATACCCTGAAGAAGTGTATTAAAATGCACGAAAGCGCTTGGTACTAAAGCTTTTTATTATTTCTTACTGGTTTTTGCGTATACCAAGTCACGTGATCCTTGTGGCAGTAAAGCATATATATATATATATATATATATATATATATATATATATATATATATATATATATATATATATATATATATATATATATATATATATATATATATATATATATATATATATATATATAGTAGGTTGGCCAGGGCACCAGCCACCCATTGAGATACTACCACTAGAGAGTAATGGCATCTTTTAACTGGCCAGACAGTACTACATTAGATCCGTCTCTGGTTACGGTTCATTTTCCCTTTGCTTACACATACACCGAATATTCTGGCCTATTCTTTATATATTCTCCTCTGTCTTCATACACCTGACAACAATGAGATTACCAAACAATTCTTCTTCACCCAAGGGGTTACTGTACTGTAATTCTTCAGTGGCCACTCTCCTCTTGCTAAGAGTTGAAGAGACTCCTTAGCTATGGTAGGCAGCTCTTCTAGGAAAAGGACACTCCAAAATCAAACCTTTGTTCTCTAGTCTTGGGTAGTGCCATAGCCTCTGTACCATGGTCTTCCACTGTTTTGGGTTAGAGTTCACTTGCTTGAGGGCACGCTCGGGCATACTATTGTATCTGATTTTTCTTTCTCTTGTTTTGGCAATGTTTATATAGTTTATATAGGAGATATTTATTTTGATGATGTTAATCTTCTTAAAATATTTTTTTTTTCACTTTTTCGTCTCCTCAATGGGCTATTTACCCTGTTGGAGCCCCTGGGCTTATAGCATCCTGCTTTTCCAACTAGGGTTGTAGCTCAGCAAGTAATAATAATAATAAATAAATATATATATATATATATATATATAATGTATAGGTTCCATTGTACATTATGTATGTGTGAGTATTTGTATAACATAAAGGTTTAAAGTTTATAAATTAAAAGAACTAAGAGTCGGTTTCTGGTTTCATGCTACCTTATTAAGATTCTGTGGTAGTGGCTTCATTTTATTTCAGTATTTTCCTTTTCGAGAAGTTGAACCTGCATTTGAAATAAGACTGACTTGAATTTCGTTGAGGCCATTTTTCTTTTAAATTAAATTTCCGAAGTGTGTGTGTATTTTTTCATTCTGGAACAATGGAATGCAAATATATTTTGAATTATAAGTGATGTTGGGAATAAAGGAGATCTACGATCGTAGTATACTTAGTAAATACATAAGGAAATTCAATAGATGCCCCAATAGCAGAATAGTTAAAGGAAACCAATGAAAACCAGGAAGACTTATTAGTAACGTGATACCAAGGGATACCTGGAACCGTTTGTTATTAATAGGATACAACAAGACACAGCGGAAAACAAGAAGCTAAGGTAAGCCTGAAACACGATGTTATTAGCAGGATGCAAGAATTTTACATGGTACAGGAATAACTGAAACCTGGATCATGTTATGAATTGCTTGTTACAGGGATAAAAGGAATACAAGATAATACGAGGAACTTGGAACTCAGGGAAAACAGTGAGAAATCCAAATATTTCCCTGAATACTAGTGGATATGGCCTTGTAAAAGCCTTGGTGAGGGGTGCATAGGCCGGGAAGTAAGAGAAACCCTGACCATTTCAGTAACAAACGGCTTGTTGCAGCCATGGTGTGGGGTGTAGAGCCCGAGAACTGAGAGAAACAGTGACCATATATGTGGCAGAGAGCTTGTGAGCTTATGGAAGTTTTGGCTGATAATAAAGTCTAACTTATAAAGAGATGATATATGAGAGGGAGATTTAGTAGTATATAATTCAAAGTCTTTTTGTATCCTTAGGATGCAAATTTGATTGAGTACTGTGCAATTGATTTTGTTTAAAAAGTTTTTCCTAAAGAGACCAACCTTTCTTATGGTTTTGGATGCGCCCTAACGTTACCCTTTCTAAACTAAACTGAGGGGCCAGGATCACCTCCTCCACCTAACTTAACCTGAAAAAGTTCTTTAGAAAACCCCAAACCTAACCTGATCTAAATGTGTACATGGAAACACCTTAAACTTAGCTTAACCTAACATGTTTAAAGGTTTAAAGGTCGCTTATGAATGGCAGAGGCAAGGGACAGTTACATTGCCCTAGCAAGTAGGACAATGCCCTAGAGACTGACCATATTTTATATGATCAGCGCCCAAGCCTCCTCTCCACCCAAGCTAGGACCAGGGAGGGCCAGGCAAATGGCTGCTGATAACTCAACAGATAGACCTGTAGGCTCCCCCAAACCCCCCAACCTTAACTCACAAGGATGGTAAGTTGCAGACACTAATCACACTAACGAGACTGAGCGGGACTCGAACGCCCGACTGGGAAACACCAGGCAGAGACGTTACCAATCAGGTCACAAAAAATGTTTGTTCAATTTTTATATCTTCTCTAAGTTAAGGTAACTTGCACGAGTTTTTTTTAAACAAATTTGCAAACTGGGACACTAAACCTAACCTGATTTGAGCAGTTCTCCATAATTTTTAAGCAGTTTCATTGACATTTGGACAAAAACGTTTCTCTCATACATTTTTGATGTTCCTAGGTAGTAGGTTGGCCAAGGTACCAGCCACCCGTTGAGATACTTCCACTAGAGAGTTATGGGGTCATTTGACTGCCCAGACATTACTTCATTTGATCCTTCTCTCTGGTTACGGTTCACTTTCCCTTTGCCCATAGATACGCCGAATAGTCTGGCGTATTCTTTACAGATTCTCCTCTGTCCTCATACACCTGACAGCGCTGAAATCAACAAACAGTTCTTCACCCAATGGGTTAACTACTCACTGTAATTGTTCAGTAGCTAC
>NC_090766.1:43871558-43889058 GCF_036898095.1 Palaemon carinicauda | reverse complement strand
TCTGGTTTGTTTCATAATAAACATTGGCGAAAGATGAAACTCTTATTTCCATTATTATTATTATTTTCAAATGCTAAGCTACTACCCTAGTTGGAAAAGCAGGATGCTATAAGCCCAGGGGCTCCAACAGGAAAATAGCCCAGTGAGGAAAGGAAATAAGGAAAAATAAAGTATTTTCAAAATAGTAACAACATTAAAATGAATATTTTGCTGGGTATTGAATCCATTTTCCAGTTCTAATTTGTGGAGTTGGAATCAATTTTAATTACTGAATCACTGATCATGGATATTTGTAGAAAGCATTCCTTTTACGCACTAAATCCGCTTATTTAGTTTTAATTGGCGAGGATCAAGAGGATAACAAAACATATAATAGAAAAATTATATTCGTTTAACGTTAATTCATTAGCAGATTAGTCTATTTGCGGTTATAATTTGTGACTTAAATTAATCTACTTTTGAGTGAGTTATTGTTCATATCATTATTTCACATTTATTTTACGAATATAATATAATTACACTTTAAAAATTTACTCTTTTCAAAATGAAATAAAGAAGTTTTCCTCAGTGTATTCTGTTGATTTGGTCAACGTAGATTTTTACGGATAAATGAGACACTTTTTCCATTAAACCTCAAAGAAATACTCATGGGACCACACTTTCTTGTGTGGATTTCCGTATGATATTCACATACTAGTTCATATACATGTGAAAAAACAAATACTCTCTCTCTCTCTCTCTCTCTCTCTCTCTCCCTCTCCTCTCTCTCTCTCTCTCATCTCTCTCCTCTCTCTCTCTATATATATATATATATATATATATATATATATATCATACTGAAACTGTTCACACATCACATATAACCACATCTGTGTATATACACGTCAGGCAAAAATACGCCCACAGCTGTGCAACATCTGAGCATTTCTCTGGACGCGTGTACGAATGTTTTCGGAATGCGTGTGTGACCTAGATTGTGTCAGTGTAATAAAACACCACTTTTGAGGACTGGCTGGTACACTTTCACTGCTAGGAGATGAGGACTGGTGGAATTGAACCCCACATGTTGGTGCCATTTTACTACGCTTTCCGGCGTGTTGGTGCCATTTTACCACGCTTCTAGGCGTGTGGTGCCATTTTACCACGCTTCCCCGGCGTGTTGGTGCCATTTTACTACGCTTCCCGGCATGTTGGTGCCATTTTACCACGCTTCTAGGCGTGTTGGTGCCATTTTACCACTCCCCCCCCCGCCTTCCCGGCGTGTTGGTGCCATTTTACCACGCTTCCAGGCATGTTGGTGCCATTTTTACCACGCTTCCAGGCATGTTGGTGCCTTTTTACCAGGCGTGTTGGTGCCATTTTACCACGCTTCCAGGCATGTTGGTGCCATTTTACCACGCTTCCAGGCATGTTGGTGCCGTTTTACCACGCTTCCAGGAATGTTGGTGCCATTTTACCACCCTTCCAGGCATGTTGGTGCCATTTATACCATGCTTCCAGGCGTGTTGGTGGCCGTTTTACCAAGCTTCCAGGCGTGTTGGTGCCCTTTTACCCACACTTCGAGGCGGGTTGGTGCCGTTTATTACCACACTTCCAGGCGTGTTGGTGCCATTTTACCACGCTTCCAGGCGTGTTGGTGCCATTTTACCATGCTTCCAGGCAGGTTGGTGCCATTTTACCACTCTTCCCAGGCATGTTGGTGCCGTTTTAACCACGCTTCCAGGCGTGTTGGTGCTATTTAACGATGCTTCCAGGCGTGTTGGTGCCATTTTACTATGCTTCCATTCGTGTTGGTGCCGTTTTACCATGCTTCCCCAGTCGTGTTGGTGCCATTTTACCACGCTTCCAGGTGTGTTGGTGCCATTTTACCACGCTTCCAGGCGTGTTGGTGCCATTTTACTATGGTTCCAGTCGTGTTGGTGCCGTTTTTACCACGCTTCCAGGCGTGTTGGTGTCATTTTAACCCACGCTTCCAGGCATGTTGGTGCCTTTTTACCAGGCGTGTTGGTGCCATTTTACCACGCTTCCAGGCATGTTGGTGCCATTTTAACCACACTTCCAGGCGTGTTGGTGCCGTTTTACCACGCTTCCAGGAATGTTGGTGCCATTTTACCACCCTTCCAGGCATGTTGGTGCCATTTACCATGCTTCCAGGCGTGTTGGTGCCGTTTTAGCAAGCTTCCAGGCGTGTTGGTGCCGATTTACCAAGCCTCCAGGCGTGTTGGTGCCCTTTTACCACACTTTGAGGCGGGTTGGTGCCGTTTTACCACACTTCCAGGCGTGTTGGTGCCATTTTACCACGCTTCCCGGTGTGTTGGTGCCACTTTACCACGCTTCCAGGCGTGTTGGTGCCATTTATACCATGCTTCCAGGCAGGTTGGTGCCATTTTACCACTCTTCCAGGCATGTTGGTGCCGTTTATTACCACGCTTCCAGGCGTGTTGGTGCTATTTATCGATGCTTCCAGGCGTGTTGGTGCCATTTTTACTATGCTTCCAGTCGTGTTGGTGCCGTTTTACCATGCTCCAGTCGTGTTGGTGCCATTTTACCACGCTTCCAGGTGTGTTAGTGCCATTTTACCACGCTTCCAGGCATGTTGGTGCCATTTTACTATGCTTCCAGTCGTGTTGGTGCCGTTTTACCACGCTTCCAGGCGTGTTGGTGTCATTTTAACCACGATTCCAGACATGTTGGTGCCGTTTTAACCACGCTTCCAGGCATGTGGGTACCGTTTTATCCGGTGTGTTGGTGCCATTTTACCACGCTTCCAGGCATGTTGGTGCCATTTTACCATGCTTCCAGGCATGTTGGTGCCGTTTTTACCACGCTTCCAGGCATGTTGGTGCCATTTTACCACGCTTCCAGGAATGTTGGTGCCATTTTACTACGCTTCCCAGGCATGTTGGTGCCATTTTTACCACGCTTCCAGACATGTTGGTGTCAATTTACCACGCTTCCAGGCATGTTGGTGCCGTTTATACCCCGCTTCCAGGCGTGTTGGTGCCATTTTACGATGCTTCCAGGAATGTGGGTGCCATTTTACTATGCTTCCAGTCGTGTTGGGGACATTTATACCATGCTTCCAGGCGTGCTGGTGCCATTTTACTATGCTTCCAGTCGTGTTGGGGCCATTTTACCGTACTTCCAGGCATGTTGGTGCCATTTTACCACTTCCAGGCATGTTGGTGCCGTTTTACACCACGCTTCCAGTCGTGTTGGTACCGTTTTACCATGCTTCTAGGCGTATTGGTGCCATTTTACTACGCTTCCAGGCGTGTTGGTGCTGTTTTACCACGCTTCCAGGCGTGTTGGTGCGTTTTACCACGCTTCCAGGCGTGTTGGTGCGTTTTACCACGCTTCTAGGCGTGTTGGTGCGTTTTACCACGCTTCCAGGCGTGTTGGTGCCGTTTTACCACGCTTCCAGGCGTGTTGGTGCGCTTTACCACGCATCCAGGCGTGTTGGTGCCGTTTTATACCACACTTCCAGGCGTGTTGTTGCTGTTTTGCCATGCTTCTAGGCATGTTGGTGCCGTTTTAAACCACGCTTCCAGGCGTGTTGGTGCCATTTTACTATGCTTCCAGGCGTGTTGATACCGTTTTACCATGCTTCTAGGCGTATTGGTGTCATTTCACTACGCTTCCAGGCGTGTTGGGGCCATTTTACTACGCTTCCAGGCGTGTTGGTGCCATTTTACTACGCTTCCAGGTGTGTTGGCGCCATTTTACCATGCTTCCAGGCGTGTTGGTGACATTTTTACCGCACTTCCAGACGTGTTGGTGCCATTTTACCATGCTTTCGGGCGTATTGGTGCCGTTTTACCACGCTTCCAGGCGTGTTGGTGCGCTTTACCACGCATCCAGGTGTGTTGGTGCCGTTTTACCACGCTTCCAGGCGTGTTGGTGCGCTTTACCACGCATCCAGGCGTGTTGGTGCCGTTTTACCACACTTCCAGGCGTATTGTTGCTGTTTTGCCATGCTTCTAGGCATGTTGGTGCCGTTTTACCACGCTTCCAGGCGTGTTGGTGCCATTTTACTATGCTTCCAGGCGTGTTGATACCGTTTTACCATGCTTCTAGGCGTATTGGTGTCATTTTACTACGCTTCCAGGCATGTTGGTGCCATTTTACTACGCTTCCAGGCGTGTTGGGGCCATTTTACTACGCTTCCAGGTGTGTTGGCGCCATTTTACCATGCTTCCAGGCGTGTTGGTGACATTTTACCGCACTTCCAGACGTGTTGGTGCCATTTTACCATGCTTTCGGGCGTATTGGTGCCATTTTACTACGCTTTCAGGCGTGTTGGTGCCTTTTCACTACGCTTCCGTGCGTGTTGGTGCCATTTTACCATGCTTCCAGGCGTGTTGGTGACATTTTACCATGCTTCCAGGCATGTTGGTACCATTTTACTATGCTTCCAGGCGTATTGATTCCATTTTACCAGGCGTGTTAGTGCTACATCAACGAAAAGAGGTCGTTGTGGCAATTGTGTCTCTAAAGATATATCTTTTTTTATTTTAGTTTAATCTATCATTATATGTACTGAGACGCTGCTCAACCTTGACAACTATGTTTCCCTTCTCTCACTCCACTGGGCCGGATACCAAGAATCTTTATTCCCTGCCTTTCCCACTACTGTCCATTACGCCTACTATTAGGGTCCCTAATCCGCCCATTCCTATTCTCCCTTCTTTTTCCCTCTCCCATTCTTCTGATTTCCTCGCCTCCTCCCTGTCTCCCCTCTCTTTATTAAGACCAATGTAAACCCCTCTTTCTGTAAGCATTCCTTTTCCCTGATATAATTCTTGTTGTCTCTACTTCTTTCCCTTCCTCAATTTTCCGATTCTGCCTACTCTTGTCCTTACCCAGTATGTTGTCGCTCCTTTTTCCCCCTGCATTTTCCTCTTCCTTACTTTTTTTTTTCTCCATATTTTCTTCCTGCCACTGTCTCTTCGTCTCATTTTCTTCCTCCTGTTCCTCTTTTCTTCGTCTCATTTTCTTTTTCTTCCGCCTGTTCCTTTTTTCTTTGTCCTGTGTTATTTTTCTTACTCCTGTTCCCTTTTTCTTCGTCCTGTTTCCTCTTTCTTTCTCCTGTTCCTTTTCTTTGTTCCATTTCCTTTTTTCCTCCTGTTCCGTTTTTCTTCATCCCGTTTCCTTTTTTTCCTCCTGTTCCGTTTTTCTTCCGTCTGTTTCCTTTTTCTTCCTCCTGTTTCTATTTTCTTCATCCCGTTTTCTCTTTCTTCTTCCTGTTCCTTTATTCTTCGTCCCGTTTCCTTTTTCGTCCCCCTGTTCCTTTTTTCTTCGTCCTGTTTCCTTTTTCTTCCACCTGTTCCTTTTTCCTCCTCCTGTTCCTTTTTTCTTTGTCCCATTTCCTTTTGCTTCCTCTTCCTTTTTCTTCGTTCCATTTCCATTTTCTTCCTGTTCCTTTTTTCTTCGTCCCATTTCCTTTTTCTTCCTCCTGTTCCTTTTTCCTTCGTCCCGTTTCCCTTTGCTTCCTCCTGTTCCTTTTTCTTCGTTCCGTTTCCTTATTCTTCTTCCTGTTCCTTTTTTTTTTGTCCTGTTTCCTTTTCCTTACTCCTGTTCCTTTCTTCTTCGTTCTGTTGCGTTTTGCTTCCTCTTGTTCCTTTTTCTTTGTTCCGATTCCTTTTTCTTCTTCCTGTTCCTTTTTTCTTCGTCCCGTTTCCTTTTCCTTACTCCTGTTCCTTTCTTCTTCGTCCTGTTTCGTTTTGCTTCCTCTTGTTCCTTTTTCTTCGTTCCGATTCCTTTTTCTTCTTCCTTTTCCTTTTTTCTTCGTCCCATTTCCATTTTCTTCTTCCTGTTGCTTTTTTCTTTGTCCCATTTCCTTTTTCTTCCTCCTGTTCCTTAGTCTTCGTCCCGTTTCCTTTTTCTTCCTCCTGTTCCTCATTTTTTCGTCCCGTTTCCTTTTTTCTTCCTCCTGTTCCTCATATTTTCGTCCTGTTTCCTTATTCTTCCTCGTGTTCCTCATTTTTTCGTCCCGTTTCGTTTTTCGTCCTCCTGTCCCTCATTTTCCGTCCTGTTTCCTTTTTCTTCCTTCTGTTTCTCATTTTTTCGTCCCGTTTCCTTTTTCTTCCCCCTATTCCTCCTGTCCCTTTTTTCTTCGTCCCGTTTCCTTTTTCTTGCTCCTGTACCTTTTTCTTCGTCCCTTTTCTTTTTTCTTCTGTTACATTATTTCCTCCTCTTTTTATTTTTCTCCTTTCCTTCCTACCCCTTACCAGCAGCCCCTTTTTCTTACCCTTCCATTTCCTGCCTTCTCCTTTATCGGCTTCCCCCATTCCTTTCCCTTCCCTTATTATGCCTTTTCTTTTTATCCCTTACCTTAATCTCCACCCTTCCACCATCTTGTATTGCTTTTCACTTTTTATTTCATCTATTTCCCTATCCCCATTTTTATCCACCTCAATTTCTTACATCCCATTTTCTTCCTCACTCTTTCTCCCCCTACTCTCTTCTCTTCTTACATTCCCTTTTCCTCCCCCCCCCTTTTTTCCTCACCCCTTTCTCTAATGCAGCATATCTTAACCCTCCCGCTCCCCCTCCCCCTTCTCAGAAGACCTCCCTCATTCCATCCCCCTTAGTGTGGTAGTGCTCTGCCATTGTTATCAGCCAGGCGTAGTCGAGGTTTTACAACTTTCATTCATTATTTGGGCCTGACAAAGTGTATGAATGGCAATTTCAGTTTATGCGTTTGCCAGCTTAACTCGAATCGTCAAAAGGCATTATAGAAGTTTTTTTCACTCGGAATGGGAAGGAATTTAGGGGTTGAGAGAGAGAGAGAGAGAGAGAGAGAGAGAGAGAGAGAACTGATTATATTTGTATCATGGTTTTCATGTGATTTAATATATATATATATATATATATATGTATATATTTATATACACATATATATATATATTTATACACACACACACACACACATATATATATATATATATATATGTATATATATATATATATATATGCATGCATACTGCATACGTATATAGGCTACTATATATATGTGTATAGTTGAGCTTATGTATGGTTACATACGCATATGTGTACAGATTTGCAGATATATGTATCACTAGATATTTTATATATCTAAATGTATGTACATATATATATATATATATATATATATTGAAACTTATAGCTAAGAAAAATAATCACGTTACAATTGGATTTATTGTACCTTTTTCATAAAATTTGAAAAAAAAATTAGACCATTAAGAAAACATTGCTCTTAAAAAAAAACTACAAACGAATGCCTTCAAAATAAATACATTTCTATTATGAAAATAAATTTGCTAGTCTCCTGGATTTTGCATCTTGCATGATGAAGTATGTGAAGAATGCAGGTGGTTTCAACGGGGCTGTGGGACGGAGGAGGGAGGGAGTGAGGGAGTTGGAAGTGCGACTGCTTGAGATGATTGCATGAATAAAAGATGAAAGCATAAAAGCGTCGGTGCATTTTTGAACGGATTTGGGGAGGAAAAAGTATAAAGGGTTTTGCAACAGGAGACGAACAAAGAATGAACGAAGGCGTTGTTGGGTTTTGCTACAGAGATGAACAAACATTGAGCGAAGAATGTTGGTGGGTTAGAAGTGAACAAAGCTTCGGTGAATTCTTCGGTTGTTTTCACCACTGAAGATGAACAAAGATTTACGAATGCATCGTGGGGTATGCTACTGAAGATTCAAAATGATTGGGCGAAGGCTTCGGTTTGGTTTTGCTACTGATGATTAACAAAGATTGGATGAAGGCTTTGTAACTTTTGCAAATGGAAATGAACAAATATTGGATGAAGTTGGTGGGTTTCACTAATGGATGTGAACAAAACTTGAGAAGAATGTGGGTTATCTACCAGAAATGAGAAAAGATTTGGTAAAGGACTAGTGAACTTGGTTAATGAAGATGAACAAAGGTTTTCGGGAAATGGACGTTGTTAATATATCTGCAAATATTGACATTGTAAGGTACAGGTTCGTGTTTCAACTTTCAATATTCTACAATAACAATGAGAATATGTTTAGGTTATCCCGTTTTCTGTAACTTCAAGGTATTACAACTTTCTTGTTTAGTGAGATCGTTTAGTTATATGGTATTAAAGCTATTATTAACGCTTTATTTCAAGTTTGAATATCACAGGCTTTTTATTATATTTTCTTTATTTTAATTCGAAAATGTTTGTCATTTATATCGTTTCCACCTAATTACGACAAAGTAGCATAATAATCTAGGTGTTAGGTGACTGGACAAGTGACTTTAATCAATTTACAGGTAGGTCAAACTCATCATGATATTGGTAGATATAGTATATTTACAAAGTATTTCTTTGTTGATAAATTACGACCACCCATCGATATAGTGTGTTTGTGTGTATATGTATATTTTGAGTTTCCATGTCTTATTTCTGTCTTTCTGTTCATCAGTGATGCTGTCATGCTTACCGTAACATCACAACGGCTAAACAATAAGCTCCCACTAGACATTCCAAACACTTAAGGAATTAAGGGTTTCAAGAGAAACTGAAGAGTTTCTTGTTCTCCAAGTGCTTCGATATTTAAACTATTTAATACCCAGATTTTGTTGAAATTTTTTAGCTTTTTTCCTTGTTAGAACAAAAATGTGAGATTGAAATTATTCAATTCCCAAATTTGGATAAAATTTACGAGCCTTTTTCCCTTGTTTAGGAAAAAAAAGGGTGATTTAAATTATTAAATTCCCAAATTTGTATGACAATTTGAAGCTTTTCCCGTGTCTATGACAAAATATATTCAAATAGTTAATTTCCCAAATTTGGGTAAAATTTTGGAACTTATTTCCTTGTTTAGGACAAAATAATTGAGATTTAAATAATTAAATTCGCAATTTTGGATAACATTTTGGAACCGTTTTCCTTCTTTAGGGCAATATTATTAATTTAAATTATCCAATTTCCAAATTTGGATAAAATTTTGGAACCTGTTTCCTTGTTCAGAGCAAAAAAGAAAAATAATTTGAATTATGCAACTCCCAAATTTTGGGTAAAATTTTGGAACCTTTTTCCTTGTTTTGGGCAAAAATAGTTGACTTCAATTATTCAATTCCCAATTTTGGAGCTTACTTTCTTCCATCCTGCCTTCAAGAGGCTAAACTCTAAGTTACCTTGGTTTTTCCTCCCTATTCTTTGTGATATTCTTAGGTAAAGGTTGTAGGTTATCTCGTGCCATTGATCCAGGCCATTCATGGAGAATAAAAGTGTGAACATTTCTCATTTTTGGTGTTAATACTTATTAGGTAATGGAAGTATGTCTTGCATGCACTAAATTAATTACGAACTTTTCCTTAAATTCTTGTTTTCGACTACTACTACTACTACTACTACTACTACTACTACTACTACTTCTACTACTACTACTACTACTGTTATGTTTGCTGATATGGCAGTATTACAACAAACTATGATTATAGATAACAACAGAAGCAATAACGATGGTGATAACTATTATGAAAATTATAATGATAGTAGTGATAGTAATATGCATTACTTTACAAAGATAAGGAAGGAAAGTATAAGTATTTACTAATCAAATAAATAGATAAATCAATATAAAGATTGAATAAATCAGAAAAATCTAGAAACGAAGACCTTAAAAAAATACATTAAAATCGTTAAACGATATGAAATATTCAGTATGCGTAAAGCAGAACACAAAGGGTCTAAGATATTATCTCAGTAAAATCGAAAATCCTTAATCTTTGTACGAATGCTGAACTTTATTGCCGGGCCGTTCAAATGTTCTTTTCTTTTTGTGTCTCCCTCAGACGACGATAAGAGAACAGCTTAAACTCTCTTGGGAGTCATCACTCAATGGGACTACTACAAGTTTTCAGACTTTTTTTAGGCTTGAAGAGAGAGAGAGAGAGAGAGAGAGAGAGAGAGAGAGAGAGAGAGTGGGTGTGTGGGATGGCAAGGCGCGGTGTGACGAGTAGGAAATATTTTAGACGGTGATCAGAGAGAGAGAGAGAGAGAGAGAGAGAGAGAGAGAGAGAGAGACATCAGGAATGCAATATCTTTTAATCTTTAAATTCCATTGATTACGTAAATTTAGATTCTAAAGTGAGACAATTTATTTTATGGAAACCTGCCAAAGCAACATTCATATTGTGTGGCTTTTGTGGTAATGTCCCTGACTGGTGATCGCCAGACTGGGGTTCGATTCCCTCTCAAACTAGTTAGTTCCGGTGGTTGCTGCAATCCCACCATCCTTGTGAGCTAAAGATGGGGTTTTTGTGAGAGCGTTATAGGTGTATCTGTTGAGTCATCAGCAGTCATTGCCTGGCCCTCCTTGGTCCTAGCTTGGGTGGAAAGGGGTCTTGGGTACTGACCATATGTATATTTGGTCAGTCTGTAGGTCATTATCTTGCTTGATAGGGCAATGTCACTGTTCCTTTCCTTTGTCATTCATAAGCGGCTTTTAAACCTTTAGATATATTTTAAAAGAACAGCTTCACCAAAATGATAGATTTGAAAAAGATGAAAATTTGAATTAAACAGTAATGTCACTTTAGACTACATACCAATGATTATATTTTGTGTTGAATACATCCTAAAAATTGTTGCTGATGAAAACATAAATGATTTTTACTGTTTTTGAATATGGCAGTACTGTTTTGGATCTTTTTGATATTTTACTTTGCTTTTTTATGAATTCATTTGATTGAGTTGCGGTAAAAACTCTTACGTTAAGAAGGGTTATTTAGGAAAGAGCAGATGTGAAAGTCAAGTGTCATTAGTTTTTATTATTATTATTATTATTATTATTATTATTATTATTATTATTATTATTATTACTTCCTAAGCTACAACCCTAATTGGAAAAGAAGGATGCTATAAAGTCAGGGGCCCCAACAGGAAAAATAGCCCAGTGAGGAAAGGAAACAAGGAAAAATAAAATATTTTCAGAACAGTAACATCATCTAAATAAATATTTCCAATATAAACTCTAAAAACTTTAACAAAACAAGAGAAAGAGAAACCAGATAGCATAGTGTGCCCGAGTCTACCCTCATGCAAGAAAACTCTAACCCAAAACAGTGGAAGAGCTTCCTTAAGGTCAACGACTATTTATTTATATCGAAAAGAAAGTCTTTTTTTCTGTGGGTGTTGTTTTTACTTCTTTATTTATGCTTGTTTATATAAAATATCTTGTTTGTCTAAGTTTTCGTTTGATGAAATTCATGTAATACGTGTATTTTGTATATTTAAGTTTATTCGTGGCGTGCATGTTTGTGGTATGCATGATTATATTGGGTAATTTTATTTTTGTCTTGCATACCTATGATTTTTTTAAGTTTGTGTCATGCGTGTGTGTCTTAATGTTAGGCCATTGGTATCGAAAATATTTGTGTTTGTTGAATTCTGTGTATCGTGCATGTTTGTCTGAGCTGAAGATTCTGTCAGAGTGTTGGTATTCAAGTCGGTTTAGTTCGTGCATGTGTGTCTGTTAAAGTAGTTTTATAATGCATGTTTGTGTTTACGTTTGTTTAAGTTATGCATGGTTGTTTGATGAAGTTTTAGTCGTGCATGTTTGTATGCTTGTGATATGCATGTTTGTAAGTTTTATTTGTGCAGGACATTTTTATATATGAAAGTCTTTTGGTGGCGTGTATCTTTGTGTGTGTTAACATCTATTTGTGTGTGTTGACATCTATTTTGTTCCGCGTTTAATTGTGTTTGTTAACGATTTGTGTCGTGGATGTATGTGTTTGTTAAAGTATATATATATTTTTTTTTTTTTTTTGCTGTGCACACTTGTGTTTGGTAACACCTATTTGTGCCGCGCAAGTCTTTGTGGTAACATCTATTAATGCTGTGTTTTATTGTTTGTTTACGACCATTTGTTTCGTACAAATGTCTGCTTTTATGTGTCATGCTGTGTTAGTAGAATAGTATTTGCAAGTTTTAATGGGAACTGTGGGTTGCAGGACATTTGTCAGTCATTGTGTATATTTACACATGACTTTGCAATGTGTGTGTATTTTATTATAGATATGAGCGTATGTTAGTTGTTTGGTTATATATTTTCATTTGTTAATGAGCGTTTTGGTGTGTTATTATGTTTGCTGTTAATTGGAATGTCTAAAGTAACAAATGGATATATATTTAAATGTGTTTTTGTATGTGTATATTAATGTATATGAACAGCAAGTTGATGTATATTTAAGTGTGTTTTAGATTTATAATTTAATTTATATGGACTTATGAGTCTGTAAATTGAATGATGTACAAATGTATACTATAATGTTCATATTTTAACATATATTTTCAAGTTTAACTTATTGTGTTTGCTATGTTATAATCATGTTTTAAAGGAAGCACTTATTTAAAATATATGGTAGATTCTTATTTCGATGTATTGTTCGCGTATATTGAATTCTTCTTAAATATGTGAATTTGATTAAGTCTGTTCACGAGCATAGCAAGTGCAAAGTTAATGTTAATGGAGTCTTATTAAATTAATTTCCAGTGAACAGTAGACTACTCCAAGGGAATGTGTTGTCAACTATGTTGTTTATCCTCCTTATGGATTTTGTAATGCGTAGAACAGTCAGAGATGGTGGAGAATGATTGAATTGGATTGGTAAAAGGAAATTAGCAGACCTAGAATATGCTGATGATGCTGTGCTTATTAGCAGAACATCACAGGACCGGAAAAGCTTGCTCACCAGAATGCATGAAATATCACATGAGGTGTGGCACAAGATAAATAGAAAAACGAGCGAAATGATGAGAACAGAGTATGCAATGGAAGATGATATATCATTTGAAGGAGAAAGGATTAATGAGGTGGGATCGTTCAAGTATCTAGGAACTATGATCTCCAATACAGGGTCTTCAGAATTAGAGTTTAGTGAAAGATTTTAAAAAGAAAACCAGGTTAAGTAAAATTTGGAAATCAAATCACCTGAAATTACATATAAAAATCAGACTATATATCACTTTGGTGAGATCAGTGTTACTCTATGAACATGAGTCATGGTATGACAATGAAACTATCTCCAATAGATTTAGTAGATTTGAGAACAAATGGCAGGAGTTAAATGGCAGGACAGGATTCGAAATAAAAGTATAAGAGAGATTACTCGAGTGCCATATGTGGATGAGATCACGATGAGGTGTACATGGAGAGGGTTTGGGCATGTTCTTCGCACTCCCTAAGAAAGATTAGTTCACCAAACTTTTAGCTGGGCTCCACAAGGCACACGAAGAATTGCAAGATCCAGGCCTACATGGCTGAGAACCATGAAACGTGAAATAGGAGATGATGAATGGAGACGTATTGATTTAAAAGCTTAAGACAGAGACGGCTGCCGAAACCCTTTGCGTCAATAGGCGTAGGAGATGATGATGATGATGTTCATGTATATAAACTTAAATCGCATGTTCTTAAAAATCTCTTGTTGCGTGATATGGGGTCAGCGGAACCTGTGGATTAAGACAGATAAAAGTAAATGATGATGTAAATGATAATGACGGGGTAGTATGATGATGGCTGCCGCGGATGATGTACGATGTAGCAAGACGGGTTCCTCGAGTTTCTTTAAAAGGTTGACGGGAGGTGGTTTCATTGGGTGGCGACGTGGAAGTAGATGTTTGATATATATATATATATATATATATGTATATACAGTATATATATATATATATATATCAAACATAAATGCATACATACATACATACATAAATATATATATATATATATATATACATATATATATGTATATATACAGTATATATATATATATATGTATGTATGTATGTATGTATGTATGCATTTGTTATATATATATATGTATATATATATATATATATACAGTATATATATATATATATATATAACATAAATGCATACATACATACATATATATATATATATATATGCCCCCTGTGGCCGCGGGGGCATATAAAAATTAGAATAGCGCCAACGTTATCCCTGCGTGTCGTAAGAGGCGACTAAAAGGGACGGGACGAGGGGGCTGGGAACCCCCTCTCCTGTAAAAGTATCCTGTGAGACAGCAACAAAGAGATGGAGCTGGGGGGAGAGTGACTGCTCCCCGCACTCTAGTTTTGGGGTGTTTGAATGTGCGTGGATGTAGTACGATAGAGAGTAAAAGATGTGAGATTGGAAGTATGTTTAGAAGTAGAAGGATGGATGTATTGGCCTTGTGTGAGACAAAGATGAAAGGAAAGGGTGAAGTGATGTTTGGTGAAATGTCTGGTAGAGTGTCTGGGATTGAAAGGGGAAGAGCGAGAGAGGGTGTGGCTTTATTGTTGAGTGAATGGATGACAGGTAAAGTAGTGGAATGGAAGGAGATATCATCTAGGTTAATGTGGGTAAGGGTTAGGTTGGGTAGGGAATGTTGGGCGTTTGTCAGTGCGTATGGGCCAGGTAGTGAGAAAAGTGAAGAAGAGCGGAATGAGTTCTGGAGTGAATTAACTAGGTGTGTAGAAGGACTGGGTAGAAGGAATTATGTAGTTGTTATGGGTGACTTAAATGCTAGAGTGGGTGCTGGAGAGGTAGAAGGTGTCATTGGGAAATATGGCGTACCAGGTGAAAATGAGAGTGGTGAGAGACTGGTAGATATGTGTGTTGAACAAGAGATGGTAATAAGTGCTAGCTTTTTTAAAAAGAAAGATAAAAATAAGTATACATGGGTAAGAGTGGCAAATGGAAGAGTAGTAGAAAGGGCATTAATGGATTATGTGTTGATAACAAAAAGAATGTTTGGAAGATTGAAAGACGTGCACGTGTTTAGGGGTATGGCTAACGGTATGTCTGATCATTTTTTGGTGGAAGGAAAATTGGTTGTAGCAAAAGAGTGGGGGAATAGAGTAGGTGGATGTAAAAGGGAGCTAGTGAGGGTTGAAGAGCTAATAAAACCGGGGGTAAAAAGTAAATATCAGGAAAGGTTGAAAATGGCATATGACGAGGTGAGAGTAAGAGAAACTGGTAATTTAGAGGAGGAGTGGAAGTTAGCAAAAGAAAATTTTGTTGGGATTGCAAGTGATGTATGTGGCAAGAAGGTTGTTGGAGGCAGCATGAGGAAGGGCAGTGAATGGTGGAATGAAGGAGTGAAGGTAAAAGTGGAAGAGAAAAAGAGGGCTTTTGAAGAATGGCTGCAGAGTAATAGTATAGAGAAGTATGAAAAATATAGAGAGAAAAAGGTGGAAGTAAAGCGCAAGGTACGTGAGGAAAAGAGGGCAGCTGACCTGAGGTGGGGTCAGGGACTGGGTCAGTCATATGAAGAGAATAAGAAGAAGTTTTGGAAAGAAGTGAAGAGAGTAAGGAAGGCCGGCGCAAGAATTGAAGAGACAGTGAAAGATGGAAATGGAAGGTTGTTAAAAGGAGAGGAGGTAAGGAAAAGGTGGGCGGAAAATTTTTGAAAGTTTGCTGAATGTTGAGGATGATAGGGAGGCAGATATAATTGCGGTTCCAGGAGTTGAGGTGCCAGTGATGGGAGATGAGAATGAGAGAGAGATTACAATAGAGGAAGTGAGGAGAGCACTAGATGAAACGAGAGTAGGAAAAGCATCGGGTATGGATGGTGTGAAAGCTGAGATGTTGAAGGAAGGGGGTGTGACTGTACTTGAATGGTTGGTGAGATTGTTTAATGTGTGTTTTGTGTTGTCAATGGTACCAGTAGATTGGGTCTGTGCATGTATTGTACCACTATATAAGGGTAAGGGAGATGTGCATGAGTGTTGTAATTCAAGAGGTATTAGTTTGTTGAGTGTAGTTGGAAAAGTGTATGGTAGAATACTGATTAATAGGATTAAGGATAAAACAGAGAATGCAATCTTGGAAGTACAGGGTGGTTTTAGAAGAGGTAGGGGTTGTATGAATCAGATTTTTACAGTTAGGCAGATATGCGAGAAATATTTAGCAAAAGGTAAGGAGGTGTATGTTGCGTTTATGGATCTGGAGAAAGCATATGATAGAGTTGATAGGGAAGCAATGTGGAATGTGATGAGGTTATATGGAGTTGGTGGAAGGTTGTTGCAAGCAGTGAAAAGTTTCTACACAGGTAGTAAAGCATGTGTTAGAATAGGAAATGAGGTGAGCGATTGGTTTCCGGTGAGAGTGGGGCTGAGACAGGGATGTGTGATGTCGCCGTGGTTGTTTAACTTGTATGTTGATGGAGTGGTGAGAGAGGTGAATGCTAGAGTGCTTGGACGAGGATTAAAACTGGTAGGCGAGAATGATCATGAATGGGAGGTAAATCAGTTGTTGTTTGCGGATGATACTGTACTGGTAGCAGACACAGAAGAGAAGCTTGACCGACTAGTGACAGAATTTGGAAGGGTGTGTGAGAGAAGGAAGTTGAGAGTTAATGTGGGTAAGAGTAAGGTTATGAGATGTACGAGAAGGGAAGGTGGTGCAAGGTTGAATGTCATGTTGAATGGAGAGTTACTTGAGGAGGTGGATCAGTTTAAGTACTTGGGGTCTGTTGTTGCAGCAAATGGTGGAGTGGAAGCAGATGTACGTCAGAGAGTGAATGAAGGTTGCAAAGTGTTGGGGGCAGTTAAGGGAGTAGTAAAAAATAGAGGATTGGGCATGAATGTAAAGAGAGTTCTATATGAGAAAGTGATTGTACCAACTGTGATGTATGGATCGGAGTTGTGGGGAATGAAAGTGATGGAGAGACAGAAATTGAATGTGTTTGAGATGAAGTGTCTGAGGAGTATGGCTGGTGTATCTCGAGTAGATAGGGTTAGGAACGAAGTGGTGAGGGTGAGAACGGGTGTAAGAAATGAGTTAGCGGCTAGAGTGGATATGAATGTGTTGAGGTGGTTTGGCCATGTTGAGAGAATGGAAAATAGCTGTCTGCTAAAGAAGGTGATGAATGCAAGAGTTGATGGGAGAAGTACAAGAGGAAGGCCAAGGTTTGGGTGGATGGATGGTGTGAAGAAAGCTCTGGGTGATAGGAGGATAGATGTGAGAGAGGCAAGAGAGCGTGCTAGAAATAGGAATGAATGGCGAGCGATTGTGACGCAGTTCCGGTAGGCCCTGCTGCTTCCTCCGGTGCCTTAGATGACCGCGGAGGTAGCAGCAGTAGGGGACTCAGCAGTATGAAGCTTCATCTGTGGTGGAAATGTGGGAGGTTGGGCTGTGGCACCCTAGCAGTACCAGCTGAACTCGGCTGAGTCCCTGGTTAGGCTGGAGGAACGTAGAGAGTAGAGGTCCCCTTTTTGTTTTGTTTCTTGTTGTTGTCGGCTACCCCCCAAAATTGGGGGAAGTGCCTTTGGTATATGTATGTATGTATGATATATATATGTATATATATATATGGAGAGAGAGAGAGAGAGAGAGAGAGAGAGAGAGAGAGAGAGAGAGAATATATGTAGGTCTTTTAATGATTAGGCAACGTCTCTCTCTCTCTCTCTCTCTCTCTCTCTCTCTCTCTCATGAATGAGAAAAGTATTGTGTAGCTCTTATCGTGCAGTTGAAATCTGTT
>NC_090766.1:43864058-43866558 GCF_036898095.1 Palaemon carinicauda | reverse complement strand
GAAGTATCACTAAACTAGTCAGGACTTAATCTTAAAGATTCTATTTTCATTTTTCTTATGGTTCTTTTACAACTGAGTATCACGTTTCCCTGTTATTTTATGCATAGGCCTATGTATGTATATATATATATATACTGTATATATATATATATAGTATAGATATATATATATATATATATATACATATGTATATATGCCTAGATATATATATATATATATATAGAGAGAGAGAGAGAGAGAGAGAGAGAGAGAGAGATAGACATTTATATATGTATATATACATATATATATATATATATATATACATATAAATATACATACACTTATGTATGAATTGATATATTTGTGTTGCGTTGAGAGAGGAATTTTTAAATCTTGTGTAACTTTAGACAAGATGTGAGAAAGTTGTACTTGGTGGGTTATAAGACTATATAAATAAATTGAATTTAGAGAAAGGGAGAATCTGAATAAAGTTGTAATGATACTCGGTTATCTTTAAGAGGCAGACAGGTAGAGATGGACTGTATATTGATTGAAAATATTACAATTGAAGCAAAGGGAAATTTTTTAAAATATGGAAAAATATTGTTGATAGAATACGTATTGAGAGAGAGAGAGAGAGAGAGAGAGAGAGAGAGAGAGAGAGAGAGAGAGAGAGAGAGCATCTCTTGTGTCATAGATTCCTCGGTATTGGTTTGAAAGGGGAGTTACAGCGGTGGTAAAATGAGAGAAATGAGAGGAGTCCATGACGAAGGGGAGAGAATAATGGAAGGAATGGGTGGCAAATGTATTGGGTGAGGGAAAGCCATTGGAGGGTTTGTGCTTTCAAATACGCCGGGATGCGGAGAATGTACCTATTACGTTGCATCCAAATGTCTTCGTGTGGTTTGATTTCTGACAGGGCAAGAATTGTATTGATACATATATGCATATATGGATGTATGTATGTATGGATATATATACGTATGCATGTGTATATACAGTATATACAGTATATATATATATATATATACATATATATATATATATATATATGTTATATATGTATATGTATATATAAATATATATATATATATATATATGTGTATATATACATATATATATATGTATATATATATATATATATATATGTATATATATATATATATATATATATACTGTATATAATATATGAGTGTTTGACTTTGATAGCTGTAATTATCAACCAAGAATGGGATTTAATATAGAATTTTATCCTTGGGAATATATATCCACTGAAAATTCTATGATAATTCCCTTTGGATGGAAATATACAGTTTATATCTTATGTTTTATGTATATTTTCCTTTTATTTTTATTGTTTTTAGATTATTTTTACTTTTTATATGAATTCTTAAATTTTTTTGTTTCTTGATGTTATTTCTATGCATGCTTCCTATTTGTAGTCGTGGAAAATATGATTATGAAAATTACGAAACGTCGATTAGATTTTAGGAACAAATACTTTCCCCCATCCACATTAAAATATTTAGGTAGTATTTTGGCCAGGGCACCAGCCACCCGTTGAGATACTACCATTAGAGAGGTATGGTGTCCTTTGAATGGCCAGGCAGTACAACTTTCGATCTTTCTCTCTGGTTACGGTTCGTTTTCCTTTTGCCCACACATACACCAAAAAGTCATCCTATTCTTTACATATTCTCCTCTGTCCTCATACACCTGACAACACCCTCAAGGGGTTAACTACTGCACTATAGTTTTGCAGTGGCCACTATCCTCTTATAAGGGTAGAAGAGACTCTTTAACTATGGTATGCAGCTCTTCCAAGAAAAGGACACTCCAAAATCAAACCATTGTTCTCCAGTCTTGGCTAGTGCCATAGCCTCTGTTCTCGTGCTTGATGGTACACCCGGGCACACTATTCTATCTTATTTTTCTTTCTCTTGTGTTATTAAAGTATCTGTAGTTTATATAGGAAATATCTATTTTTTTGTTGTTGCTGTTCTTTAAGATATTTTGTTTTTCTTGTTTCCTTTCCTCACCGGGCTATTTTCCCTGTTTGAGCACCTAGGCTTATAGCATCCTTCTTTTCCAACTAGGGTTGTAGCTTAACAAGTAATAATATATATATTAATATATATATATGTGTGTGTGTGTGTTTGTGTAGTGTGTGTGTGTGTTACCTCCTTAAGGTTGAAAAGCTCTCCAGAGCTTAGTAATTCCTTTCAGGAAGAGGTTGCTTCTCCATCTTTTACACGCGCGCGCACACACACACCACACACACACACACACACACTTATGTATAATAAGGATATAGCTCCAGAATAACTCGTTCTTCAAAAAAAAAGAAAAAAAAAAACCCTCTTAAGCATCAGCTGTTTCATTGCCTGGAATATTGTCTCATCTTTGTTGCCATACCCACCTCTCCTCCCTAAAAGTAGGGCCTCTTCTATCCCAACCTCCTTTCACCTGTTGTAGTTTATAAACAGATTTTCCTCCACTTTCCTTCGAACTGTAAGTA
>NC_090766.1:43854058-43859058 GCF_036898095.1 Palaemon carinicauda | reverse complement strand
ATAAGAGACTAATTTCGTATGATGGGAGGAATAGAGTGGGAATTAGAGACTGGTTTCGTATGAGGGGAGGAATCTAGAGGGAATTAGAGACTGATTTCGAATGAGGGGAGGAATAGAGTGGGAATTAGAGACTGATTTCGTATGAGGGGAGGAATCTAGAGGGAATTAGAGACTGATTTCGTATGAGAGGAGGAATCTAGAGGGAATAAGACTAATTTCGTATGATGGGAGGAATAGAGTGGGAATTAGAGACTGATTTCGTATGAGGGGAGGAATCTAGTTGGAATTAAAGACTGATTTCGAATGAGGGGAGGAATAGAGTGGGAATTAGAGACTAATTTCGTATGAGGGGAGGAATAGAGTGGGAATTAGAGACTGATTTCGTATGAGGGGAGGAATCTAGTTGGAATTAAAGACTGATTTCGAATGAGGGGAGGAATAGAGTGGGAATCAGAGACTGATTTCGAATGAGGGGAGGAATAGAGTGGGAATTAGAGACTGATTTCGTATGAGGGGAGGAATCTAGAGGGAATAAGAGACTAATTTCGTATGATGGGAGGAATAGAGTGGGAATTAGAGACTGGTTTCGTATGAGGGGAGGAATCTAGAGGGAATTAGAGACTGATTTCGTATGAGGGGAGGAATAGAGTGGGAATTAGAGACTGGTTTCGTATGAGGGGAGGAATCTAGAGGGAATTAGAGACTGATTTCGTATGAGGGGAGGAATAGAGTGGGAATTAGAGACCGATTTCGTATAAGGGGAAGAACAGAGTGGTAATTAGAGACCGATTTCGTATTTGGATTGGAATCTAGTGGGAATTAGAGACTGATTTCGTATGATGTATGGAATAGAATGATGATTAGGACTGAGTATGTTTGAGGGGAAGAATACGAGTGATGATTAGGGAATGATTTCTTATAAGGGGAAGAGTAGATATGAATTAGGGTCAGATGTCATATGTGGTGAGGAATAGATTTGGATTGAGAGACTGTTATCGTATGAGGGAAGGAATAGAGTGGGAATTAGGGAATGATATCAAATAAGGGAATGGGTAGACTGGGAATTAGGCTCATATTTCTTATGGAGGGAGGCATAGAGTGGGAATTATGGAAAGATTTAGTATGAAAGGAGGAATGGGTTGGGAATTTATGTCAGATTTCATATGAGGCGAGGAATAGTGTGGAAATTAAGAACTGATATCGCATGAGGGAAGGAATATAATGGGGATCGGGGACTGATTTTAAATGAGGTGAGGAATAGATCGGAAAATAGGGACTGATTTCGTATGATGGGAGGAATAGTTTGGAATTAATGAAATGAGGTTAAGGGGCTTAATAGAATAGACTGATTTGGGTTGGAAATTGGAAGAGGGAGTTAGCTGGAATGATATCAGTATAAGGTGGGAATGTAGGTAGGAATGAATTAGGAATGAGAATCAGATGGAAATTTGAAGGGTTTGATAATATAATGTGGGAATGTATATATGAATGGACTGGGAATGAGAATCAGAGGAAATATGAAGGATTTCATTTGGGAATGAGTGAAATATAATGGAAGTGCAATTAGCGCTTGGCTGGAATAGGTATGAAAGATTAACAGAACTAGGAATAAAGGAATGTCTATAATTGGAATGAGGGACTGAATGGATTAGGAATGGTAAGACGAGGGACTGGTTAAATGGCTATTTGAGAGTTATGAACTAATTGCAAAATGAAGAAAGAGTTACACCGAATTGGAAAAGTAAGACTTATTGAATAACTGACAATATAAACTGGTTGAAATGGGAGTAAAATATTAAAAGGGAATAGAAGGCTGATTAGAATGGAGTTAATTGATTGATTGAAGGAGAAGGAAGAAGGAGAGTGTGAATGAAATGAAAAAGATTGATTATCATGTATCATTATATCTCCTACGCTTATTGACGCAAAGGGCCTCGGGTAGATTTCGCCAATCGTTTCGATCTTTCAGTTATTCAATCTTTGCTCAACTTTAAAAGATTGATTAACTGAAAGGGAATGGTTGGGTAATGGAAAAGGAATGAAAAATCATTGGAATAGAACGGGTTGATTGGCTGAAAAGGAGTGAGAAATTAATCTAAAGGGAATGATAAATAAAAGGAAAGGGAGTGGGACTTCATTAGAATGGAATCGATTAACTAAAATGAAATGAGGGAATAATTGTAACCAAAGACGATTGATTAGCAGAAATGGAATGAAAGATTAAGGCGGCCACGTTATTAAAAAACAGTTTGGAATGGAGATGAGAGAATGATTGTTATTGGAATGAAGTATTCACTGGAGTGGAATCACAATCGGATCGGAATGGCAATACATGAAGAATGGAAATAACAACGAGGGGCTATGGGGAGTAATTTTCAGATCGTGGAATTAGACTAACTGGGATGAAAATGTAGTGATTAAATCGATAATGAAGATAGCAAGATAACTAAAAACGTTTTTTTTTTTTTTGTTGAAATGTTTCTTTCTGAGTGTTTTTTGAAGAAAAAGTTTTCGAAATGGTGCAGTGAAAGAGAAGTTCCTGGGTTTTATTTTTTGTCTGGCTTAGGCCTACTAAAAGCATGAATAGAAGTATCTCTTGCTTTATATTTTTTATCTAGAAAAACTAATTAGAATATAGGTGGCATTTGAAAAAAAAAATATGCAATCTACAGCTTTAATAAAAGGTGGGAAATATTAAACTATATGAAATATTGGATAAATATATAGGCAAATCTAAGAAATAAAGTAAGTACTCATATTTTCTCCTATTAAGATCAGCGTGGATATGAAAATGGTGGACTGTAATTGTTTAAGAAAGCGGTCTACCCAATTTAAGAAATACTGAAGGTTATAAGCTCAAGAATAACTCGAGCACACACAATAACTGCATTTAGCCGTAATTTTTACCCCTGCACCCAATCCAACAATTGTTTTTTTTTTTTCTCTGTAACCACCTGTGGCTCTACGACCGTGTTCAGAATGTTAAACTATTTGTACCTCTCCTTTCTAATTCTCCAGACGACCCACCGTACAAGCTAGTTCTCTCTCCCGCGAGCCGTGTATGTGGAGATTGTATCCGATATAGGCGTTTTTTTTTTTTTTTTTTTTTTTTTTTTTTTTTTTTTTTTTTTTTTCTTTTTTTTTTTTTTTTTTTTTCTTTTTACATATGTGGTGGTTGGGGGTTTCTGTTGTGTGTGTTCATGAAAGGTCATCGCTCATTTTGTTGTTATAAAATTTTGTTTTCGTGTTTGATTATTATTATTATTATTTATTATTATTATTATTATTATTATTATTATTATTATTATTATTATTATTATTATTATCATCATTATTATTATTTTTCCTCTATCACAGTCTTTCGACTGGGTGGTATTTATAGTGTAGGGTTCCGGGTTGCATTCTGCCTCCTTAGGAGTCCATCACTTTTCTTATGTGCGTCGTTCCTAAGATCACACTCTTTTACATGAGTCCTTTTGAGGGATCTTGGAATTGTGCCTAGTGTTCCTATGATTATGGGTACAATTTCCAGTGGCATATCCCATATCCTTCTTCTTCTTCTTCTTCTTCTTCTTCTTCTTCTTCTTCTTCTTCTTCTTCTTCTTCTTCTTCTTCTTCTTCTTCTTCTTCTTATTATTATTATTATTATTATTATTAATATTGTTATTATTATTATTATTATTAGGCTTACTATTATTATTACTACTGTTTTTGTTATTATTATTATTATTATTATTATTATTATTATTATTATTATAAGAATTAAGTACCCTACCATTTCAGAAATCCCTTTCAAACGAGGTCTAAATTAATTTCAGGCAATACATCTTTAATTTGAAGTAATGAACGATACGCTTTGCAATTTAATTCAAGCCATTATCCCGAATATCAGGTCATCAAGAATAAGTGACACGATTAGGTATAAATCTCTGCCAATTAGGAATAAACATTTGGCAATTTGTAATTAATCTGGTCCAATTTGGCAGGATAATACGGCTGAAAAAAGTTTTTATTAGAAATTTTGAGTTGGTCTTAAATGACTGAAAACGTATTCTAAAAATTTAAAGAGGTATTTTAAACAAGTGGAAATAAAACATAAACGTTGGGAACACAGAAGAAAGGAACGATGTCGTATGTACAAAACCAGCATGAAAATCAGCTAACTTAACACTAACCAACGTCTGAACAGTTTCTCTAGTTACCTTCTCCCAAAGACATTGAACCCAAATTTAAAGTAATTTGCGATCAGTTGCATATTATTGTAATTTATAATGCTGAAGACCTGAAATTTTTCTTTACAATTTAGAATAAACTGTATGATATTTCGAATAAATTTTTGATTATGGATTTATGAAAAGTTATTTTTGTTTTCTTATGACCAAAAGCTTGACACATTAAATTTTAGTTCGAGAGAGAGAGAGAGAGAGAGAGAGAGAGAGAGAGAGAGAGAGAGAGAGAGAGAGAGAGAGAGAGAGAGAGAGACTCTACTAGTAATTCCTTCAGGCCCAAGAATCTCGCCAGTAGCATGTCTATTAGATGTCTATAATTGGGTTTTGTTCGCTATAGACTATTGTCGAGCATCCACAATGATACCAATTAAGGGTACCGATACGCGTCCTCAGTATTGCCGTAATAAAGATGGTGACTGGATCTGCTCAGTAGATTATACGCTTATTGAAGTAAATACGCTTGCGTATAATCATTGCATCGTATGACTTATTATATTTCATGAAAGATCTGTGTGTGTTTTTTTTATTGCTGTTTTTTTTTCTTTTTCTTTCTTTTTTTTTTTGCTTGAATATATGCTGTAGTTGATAATGTTCTTATCGTAAAACAATTCATATACATATTTTTAGTGTAAAACTGCATATTATCTTTATTAATCACACTACGCTTGGTTATCACATTGCAATATAAAAAAAAGCAAATTAAGTTGGGAGATATTGTTTCAACTAATTCATTCTCTTTATTAAGATGTAGTACTATTATTATTATTATTA
>NC_090766.1:43839058-43851558 GCF_036898095.1 Palaemon carinicauda | reverse complement strand
TATATATATATATATATATATATATATATATATATATATATATATATATATACATACATACAGTATAAATATATTAAGAAAATTCCATGTTACGAAGTATAGCGAAAAATAATTATCCTAACGACATGTAAGCATATGTTAGTGTACTGTTACTTAATTTCGGTCGTGTAGTCTGTGGCCAAAGAAATTTCAATGTGGGGTAGAACTACAGTATTCGATGTATGGAGAGGTATTTACTAAGTGGTCACTGTCTAGCGCTCGCTAGCCCGAGCAAGTCGAATTTATTATTATTTATTATTATATATATTATTATATTTATTATTTTATATTTATTACATATATATATATAAATTAGAGAGAGAGAGAGAGAGAGAGAGAGAGAGAGAGAGAGAGAGAGAGAGAGAGAGAGAGAGAGAGAGAGAGAGAGAGAGAGAGAGAGAGATGTATATACACATCACACACGCATGTGTGTGTGCATATATATATATATATATATATATATATATATATATATATATGTATATTTATATATATATGTTTACCACAGAGCTTTCAAAAAATATTTTTCCATTTTAAGAGCCTGAAAGATTAAAACTAGATACACAATAAGTATGCAAGTTAAAACGAACGCTTTAAATTTGATATGAAATTAAAAAGAACTTTCTAAAACTATTTGAAAGAAAATAAAAGGAAAATAACTAACGAAATAGGGGTGTATTCTAAGGTACAGAAATTGAAATTGCCAGCGCTGTAAACTTGAATAAAATAAAATTAAATGCAAGATAATTCGTAAGCTGTACTACCCAGATTTGGTATTTTATTGGCGTGGGTAGATTTACTCCATTGTTTATTAACTCAAGATGATTCCGTGGAGTGGCCAAAATGGATATATATATATATATATATATATATATATATATATATATATATATATATATATATGTGTGTGTGTGTGTGTGTGTGTTAGTGTGTGTATATATTTGTATGTATATATGTGTATATATATACTGTATATATATATATATATATATATATATATATATATATATATATATATTATATACATATATACACAGTATCTATCTATATATATATACACACACACACACACACATATATATATATATATATATATATATATATATATATATATATGTGTTTGTATGTATATATATGTCTCTATATATATATGTGTGTATATATATGTATATATATTATATTCATATACATATATATATATATATATATATATATATATATATATATATATATATATATATTATATTCATTTGTATATATATTTAAATATATTTATATATATATTTTTATATATATATATGTACATATACATACACACATACACACGCACACTTATACTTACGAAGATATGATTCATTATTGGGGTATGTTTACCTAATTACTTCAATATTAATTTCGTTACCCTTATATCTAATTTCGCTAATTGCCTCATGATGCAATTTCTTTATCAGGCATTTCATGAATTGTAGTTATAGTGTTGTTGTTTACTGTTATATATAAATAACATAAACTTATGGAAAGCTTTCTCACCTTCAGAGTAATTAAATAATGCTATATCCAGAGTCCACATGTCCACACTAGACCCCTAAATCTTAGCGCAGTCGACATCCTAAAGACCGTCTCAATCTATGTGGACTAAGAGTCTCAACAGAGAAAAACCTTCCAGGTGTGTATGACCTTTCTCCCTTTTCACGCCTCACTTCACGTAAGATCAATCAATCAATTGATCAATCAAACAATTGATTCGCAAATTGCAGACGAGCGACTGCGTTGGAGAAAATTACAGCCACCAGGAGCACCCAAATATGAACGAAATCTTTACAGCTTAGTTATTATATTTAAAGCGTTCGTTTTAACTTACATACTTATTGTGTATCTAGTTTTAATCTTTCAGGCTCTGAAAATGGAAAAATATTTTATGAAAGCTCTGTGGTAAACATATTCATATATATATATATATATATATATATATATATATATATATATATATATATATATGTATGTATGTATATATATGTATATATATACATGCGTGTGTGCATGTGTATATTCATTCTCTCTCTCTCTCTCTCTCTCTCTCTCTCTCTCTCTCTCTCTCTCTCTCTCTCGCTCTCTCGCTCTCTCTCTCTCTCTCTCTCTCTCTCTCTCTCTCTCTCTCTCTCTCTCTCTCTCTCTCTCTAAATTTGCAATGATAATGAGTGTCATTAAGAGAAAATTATCACCGCTAACTTCATTACTGTGGATTTATTTGACTGTTTCGTTTAACATCGTAACGATCATTGGCCAAAACATACAGATTATGAATACCACCTTCATTTTAAACAGCTCAGAAATAATGAAATGAGATTGGAAACAGTGTGTGTGATTGATTGATTGATTTAAAGTTTTCAGGCATCCTGACATCTAAGGTCATTGACGCCGGTAACATTTAATTTATGTATACAAAAAATAAAAGATAAAATAAGATAAAAAAATTAAAAGAGTATTCAATTAAAATCATAAAAATTGAATGTCATAAAAGTTAAATATTTTTCAGAAGACCTGTTTCTGAAATAAATCTAAAAATGCCACTTGCCTGGTAGGACACATCATTTCCAAGAATCTTGGCAAGGATGAACCTGCCACCCTCACCTCGAACCCCAAACAAATATCTATTCCGCAAGTGTGATGCTTATTATCAATAATGTCACTAAGCCAGCCTTGTTATGGAAAATGCTTATGAGTAGTTATTAATAGTTGTGTAAAGATACACAATCACGCCTACTCACGTATACATACAAACTGTTATATTTATATATTAAGTTAACACATCCACATTTATATATATACACATATATTTATAGATTTGTATATGTGAAATTGTTACATAAATGCAAATATATATCGTTATATATACTTACATTACACAATTATTTGTAATTATATTCATATGTACATCAGTATATATGCACACTTATGCTGTTATTATTATTATTATTATTATATATATATATATATATATATATATATATATATATATATATATATATATATATATATATATATATATATATATATATATATATATATATATATATATATATATCATTTAACTGTATACATACACATATAAGTATATATATTTATATATAGAGGTATATGCAACTATATATACATATAGTATATATTATATATATCTTCATCATCACCTCCTCCAACGCATATTGAGGCAAAGGACCTCGTTTAGATTTCACCAGTTATCTCTATCTTGAGCTTTTAAATCATCATCTCCATTCACCATTATCTACTTCACGTTTCATGGCCCTCAGTCTTGTAGGCCTGTGTCTTCAAACTCTTTTAGTGCCTTGTTGAGCCCAGTTGAAAGTTCGGTAAGCTAATCTCTCTTGGGGAGTGCGAAGACCATGCCCAAACCCTCTCAATCTACCCCACACAATGATCTCGTCTACATATGACACTCGCGTAATCTCTTTTATACAGTGTATATATATATATATATATATATATATATATATATATATATATATTGTGTATGTATGTATGTATGTATATGTTATATATATGCATTTTAGATATATATATATATATATATATATATATATATATATATGTATTGTGTATGTATATATATGTATTTATGTATATATATACTGTATATATATAATTATAGATATGTATGTATATATATGTTATATATATATATGTATATATGTTATATATATATATATATATATATATATATATACACACACACACATACATACACACACACACACACGTCAGGACCTTGTCTACGTTACTAGAAGATCTGAAATAAATAAATTGGGATAGAATTGTATTGAGTGAAATTAGAAGAACTGGGGAACCCAATATACTTTAAAAAGGTCAATATTTTGCTTCAAAAGACATGAAAGAAACAAAGAAAATGAGGTTGATTTTCTTATCGATAAAAATCTTGCAGGTAACATAGGAGGAACCAATAGAAACATTTTATGAAGATATGGAGGTATCTATGATAAAACATAAGACTCGATTTACTTTGGTTTTTGAGTTATTCTAATGCTAAGGTAGGTTAAAAGAAGAGAGGAAAATCAGCAGTAGGTAAATTTTGAGTAGGCAGAAGGAATGGCAGAGGAGATATACCTGTAGAATTTGCTGAAATAAAACAATCTTGAAATCGTGAGCACCTTCTTTTTTTAAAATATACATAATAAATAGACATTGAGAAGCCCAAATTGAGAAACGAAAAAGGAAATAGATTTTATTTTCAGTGGAAAAGTCAATGTAGTTAATGTTGTAACAGTGTTAAACAAGTTAAAGTCAAGCGACCATTGAATGGTGAGAAACAGAATTTGTTTAGATCTAAAGAAAGAAGGAGAAAAGAAAATTTTGAGAAAGAAAATAAACACTGATAAATCTGATTTATTTATTTTACCAATACAAAATAGGTAGGCCTACTAGCTACTTGATGAAATGGAAGCTGCTAAAGAAGAAATGAACAGTAACTTAAAAGAATTTCTATTAGAATCAGCACGAGAGAAAGGTGAAAAAGTTCCTAAACAAGATGAAGGAAAACTATCAGAAAAGATCAAAGACCTAATAATGACAAGATTGGAATTGAGGGCTGAAATAGAATTAGCAGAACTATAAAAAAAAAACTCAAACTAAAAACCCAAAATATTCGTAAACCAAAATTGAGTAAGCACTAACTAAAGGAAGAAGAATTAAATTGATGAAAAGAAGACTTGGAAAAGGATGGTAGCAGATGTTTGTTTTAAAGGATGTATATCGAAATACCATGAATAGTAGAGATGGAGTGATGAAAATTGCAGAGGATTACTATAGAATATTGATATAAGAAATAACTTTGCCAGTAGAAATAATGAAACACCTGAGCCGCCACCAAACGTAACAATATAAATTAAGAAAGCATTAAAAGGCATGAAAAGAGGCAAAGCAACAGAAGATGGCCTAATAATTGATTTGATAGATGGAGGAGATTTCATTGTAGGAAAACTGGCTGAACATTACATAAAACGACTGCAAGAATGCTCTATACCTACAGCTTAAACTTCATCATTATATCAATTCACATTAAAGGAGACACAAAAGACCTGAAAAATTACCGCCCAGTAAGTTTACTCTCAGTAATGTATGAAATATTTGCATAGATAGTATTGGGCCGAATAGAAAAACAGCTAGACTTCAATAAACCAAGAGAGAAGGCAGGCTTTAGAAGTTGGTGTTCGACAACTGAATATATCCATATAATTAACCAGCTAATGGAAAAATCAACTGGGTATGACAAACCACTATGTATGGCATTTATAGACTATATAAAAAAAATGATTCTGTAAAAACTTCAGCAGTAATAAAAGCCCTTCAAAGACATGGTGTAGATGAATCTTATGTTAGAACACTTGAGGATGTCTATACAGGAAGCACAGCAATCCTACAACTACATAAAGATAGTGAGAACATTCTTATTGAGAATGGAGTTAGAATAGGACACCTCATCTCTCTTAAATTATTCACAGCATGCCTAAAAGTTTTTAGAAATTTGGATGGGGAAAAAGTAGGAATTAATATTAATTGGGAATACCATAACAACTGAAGATTCGCAGATGACAATTGCATTTAGGGAATCGTAGGAGAAATTACAAAAAATGATAGAATATTTGAGTAATGAAAGCAAACATGTAGGACTGAAAATGAATATGAATAAAACTTATATAATGTTTAAAGAAGATGCAGAGAGACAACAAATAGAGTTATGGATGAACCTCTAGCGATTGTTAATGAATATTCGTACTTAGTATAAACAGTAAGTGTTTCCCCAGGACACAAGACCGAAATTTAAAGAAGGATAAGTATGGGATGGATAGTATTTGGTAAACAATATGAGATTATGAAAAGTAATATGTACTTTCTCTAAAAAGAGAAGTCTTTAATGAAATGGTCGTACCAGTATTAACTTATGCATCAGAAACTTGGAGCCTAACTAAAGCCTTAGAACATGAGCTAGTTACAACTCAAAGGGCTATGAAAAGAATAATATTGGGAATAACACTAAGATAGAGATAAAGAGCAACATGAATATGAGAGCAAACTAAAGTAGAGGATATTCTAACATTATGTAAGAAAAAGAAATGGACATGAACAGGACAGATAATGAGAATGACAGACAATAAATGGACATTAAAAATACCAATGGGTCCCTAGAGAATGTAAAAGAAGCAGGGTAAGGAAGAGAAGACGATGGATTGACTAACTAAGTAAGTTTACGAGTGTGGACAGGCACAGAAAGACCATAAACAGACGTAAGTGGAAGGACATGTCCGAGGCCTTTTTTTTTTTAAGTGGACTAGTAACGTCTGATGATGACGATGATGATGATATACAGTATACATATACTTATTATATAAAAGTATGAGCATATATATATATATATATATATATATATATATATATATATATATATATATATATCTGCTGTATATGTGGGTATATATGCACATGTATTTAGATTTAAATAATGTATATATACATATATATATATATATATATATATATATATATATATATATATATATATATATATATATATATATATATGTATGTATGTATGTACATAGTTTTTTAACTACGGTTCAAGAATGCCAAAGACATTCATTTGGACTGATGGTTAATCGAATAAAAAAAAAGAACAGCATACCTCCATTACCCTGAATGTACAGTACATATGCTTTCTTCGATAAATGAATAAATCACATATCATTGAACAAAGTGGAATACCTCGCCTTATTGCTTTGTCAATATTTATAACCTTATCAATAATCCACTCGGTCCTGTTGTTCAAGGCCACCCAGTGGTGAATAATAAGGTTAAATTCCGTAGGTCATTGGTGGCATTATTAGGAGTTTTTGAGGTCTCAGAATAGATATTGACAAATTTTGCACATGTTTTATGACTTGGTGATATCTACTATTTTATGCTTCAACAAACTTCCTGGTGTTTCAAACATGGTTTAAATTTGACGGTTGTTTTTCTCCTTTTTGTTTCTTTGTATAACGAAGATTAGAGCTAGAAGAAGAATAAGAATAAGATATGTAGGTGAAGTGTCCCGTATAGGTGATAGAACGTAATGGTTTTCATATTGATCAATGGTTACCGGAATAGGCCAGAACAGTGTTTATGGTTTTAAAGGCACCGCTGTTTATAAAACATGGCTATTTTTCATGGCTATAAGGGTTTTCATGAATAATGATCCTTTTTTCATTTGAAATTAGACACTTGAACTCAAAATTAATTTTGCTACTGCGCTTTAGTCTTTTCACATTTGTGTGTGTTGTATTAATAAAATATATGGATAATTACCGAACAGATTGAATGAATCTTGCCGAACTTATGTTTTAATGAAATTTCTCGACTTCATTAAAATACAAAGAAAATTAAAAGTAGTTATTGACCTAGAAATACATCTAAAGGATTTGTATAGATGACAAATAGTTTACTTATTGATTATTATAAGTGCTCTGCTCGTATCAATTACATTTTCGAAAATGACCTTGTATATAGCATGATAGATTATTATAAGCTATACTTTATGGTGATTAAATTATTATTTTTATTGTTACTATTATTATTATTATTTTTAGTAGTAGTAGTAGTAGTAGTATTATTAGTAGTAGTAGTAGTAGTAGTAGAATTAGTAGTAGTAGTAGTTGTAGTATAATTATTATTATTCTTATTATTATTATTCCTCGGAAAACATTAATTACCATATTACCTTTAGAACAAAATTACCTTTGAAAGAATGAATCATGAAGATAAAAACTTTATATAACTTAAGGTGGTTAAATTATTATTATTGTTGCTATTAATATCATTGATAATATTATTGTTATTATTATTCCTCGGAAAGCCGTAATCGAAATGAGGATTTCGGAATGAATTCATTTATCCAGTTTTATAAATTCCACTTGATAGTTCATTAAAGGGGTTGTTGCTCTTACAAAGATAATTCAAATAAAGATTGTTCAACTTTTTCAATGCTTGATTACCGGCTATGTATTCATAAGGCCATTTTTTTCCATTTCAATTATTTTCCGACTGGAAACGAATATGCTGGAATAGTTTGAAACTGGAATGGATGTATTGCGGGAGTGGAGCCGGTTTGGAAGGGTTTTTTGAAGGACACTGAAATCAATTTTTGAATGGGGAAAGCCGGAAATATAAGGTTTTTCCGAAGTACACCAAACATATTTTGAAATAAAGAACCCCCCCCCCCCCAATAGGAGCTTTCCAAATACACCAAATATATTTTGAAATAGAGAAACCCCCCAAACTAGGAGCTTTCCAAATACACCAAATATATTTTGAAATAGAGGAATAAGGGTTTTCCGAAATATACAAAATATAATTTAAAATGGAGAAACCCTATAAAATCAGGGAATTTTTCCGAACTACACCAAATATATTTGGAATTAGGGAGATCGTTAAAAAGTTTTCCGAAGTGCAACAATATATTTTGAAATAAGGAAACCCTAAAAATATTTAGACCCTAAAAAAGTTTTCTGTAGTCCACAAATACATTTTAATATAAGAAAACCCTAGAAATATTTAGTTCAGACATAATTGTCCTTCCCGAGGTTTTTTGAGGATCGGACGCATGAACTTTAAGGGATAAAAATTCAATGAAATTTTTTTAAAACTATGATCTTAGAAACGATGAATTATTTGAAAGGAAATTTTGTGTCGATAATCCAATGAACTTTCTTTGAAAACAATATACTGATGTGCCGTTAGTGTTCGAAATGTGTCTTTGGTTTCTTTAAGTTATGTCTATCAAGTATTGTGATAGTAAGCATTTTATATTACAGCAATTAAGACTACGTGAATAAGATACTAGAATGGCCATAGGAAATCAGATTGTTATAAACATTACTACTCTATCATATCTCAAATTTGATTAAATTATAAACTTGTTATAATGACCATTGCATTTGTAGCACGATATAACTATTTATTTTATGTTACGTTTAACAAGACGAGAAATTAAATATCATATTAATACCAGAATTTTGTTTTATCATGTTTGAGATAAGAATTGATGTATTTTTCCTGCATATCAAATTTGGTAACGAGGGATATGGTCACATGTAGACGTGCTAAGCAGTGTTGAGGCAATTTTTCCTTATATTTGTAATCATAAGGATTTCTATCTCGAAGGTTTCGTCTTTTGATATAGGCATTCCCTAATATAGCTATATATATATATATATATATATATATATATATATATATATATATATATATATATATATAGCTATATATATATATATATATAGCTATATATATACATATAAATATATATATATATATATATATATATATATATATATTTATATTTATATGTAAATATATATATTTATATGTATTTATATATATATGTATATATATGTATATATATATATATATATATATATATATATATATTTATATGTATATATATATATATTCATATATATATATATTTATTTATTTATATGTATATATATATATATATATATATATATATATATATATATATGTATATGTATTATATATATATATATATATATATATATATATATATATATATATATATGTGTGTGTGTGTGTGTATATATATGTGTATATATATATATATTTATATAAATACTTATATGTATATGTATATATATATATATTTATACTTATATTTATATATATATATATATATATATATATATATATCATTAATTCAAAGTGCAATTGAGTTACCGACAAATAATTTTATAAATGTTGCATTTAAAATTCAGTTTGTTTGTAGAGTTCACCTATTTCCATAGAACAATTAAACTCGGATAGATAGAATTTAGGATGCATTTTAAATCGAAGTTCCTCGAAGACGCAAACAAACTTTAAGTGAATACCTCGCTGAAGTATTCCCAGTGAGACGCATTTAGTCATCGTCTCCCTTAATCGTTTCATTATGGAACATCTGAAGTTTGGGGCTGAATTATAGATTCTCAAGTCCAATAAGGAGGTGCATCCGAACGACGGGCTTTACAGCCAAAGTTTCGAGTTTGGATTCTTAAATTCGAAAGTTTTCGAAAACTTTCATCTTTGGAGGGAACTTAAGATATTGATTAGGCTCACACTATAAATTAGGTTTTAATTTTGATTCTATATTTTAAGTTCGTTTCTATTGTGTTCCCTAACTTCCTTGTGTTTCATTGTCATTCACAACTGGCTCGTGAATTTCTGTGAAGTATTGATTTTCTGGCAGAGGAAGTTTGTAACTCTGTGCCAGTCCCAGAGTTACGAGTGACTCTGTGAACAGGGACCAGGCTGTTGCAAAGCATGCTTAATTAAAGCAATAGCTACCATATCCCAAATAGAAGACCATAAATAAAGGTTAGTAGGGGAATAGGAAGAATTGAAAATTACCTCCGCCAACGAAGTTGGGAGGAGGTTATGTTTTCGCCCCTGTTAGTCCGTTTGTCTGTTTAACTACTTCAGGACCACAATTTTACTCATGGAGTAGTGATACTTTCAGGGATTAATTGTTATGTTGAGACGTGACAGTGATTCAATATGGTCAAAGGTCAAGGTCAAACAAAAGGTCGACCGAAATCATTTGTCGCGGCGGATGTCTACACTCTCAGATTGCTTGTCTAGTTGGAGAATGTGAAGGAGTGTTATCAGGAGAATGTGAATGGAGGACTCAACGGGAGAATGTGTATGAAGGACTCAACAGGAGAATGTGAATGAATGGTAAGAGAAGAATGTGAAGAAGTGTCAAAATAAGAATGTGAAGGAGTGTAAAGTTAAGAATGTGAAGAAGTGTAAAGTTAAGAATGTGAAGAAGTGTAAAGTTAAGAATGTGAAGGAGTGTTAATAGGAGAATGTGAAGAGTCAAGATAAGAATGTGAAGGAGTGTTAATAGGAGAATGTGAAGAAGTGTCAAGATAAGAATGTGAAGGAGTGTTAATAGGAGAATGTGAAGAAGTGTCAAGATAAGAATGTGAAAGTGTTAATAGGGGAATTTGAAGTGTTCAGAGGTGAATGGGAAGTGTTAAGATAACGATCGGAAGTAGAGTTAACTGGAAAACGTGTGTAAGCATTATTTGGAAAACTTCTAGTATTAACAAAAGAACGTAAAGGAGTGTTAAGTGAAGAATGTTAAGAGGTGATGAGATAAGAATGTGAATGAATGTCAACAGGAGAATGTGCGAATGATGGAATAAGTAAAATTATACAAGGAATCAAAAGATTCCTCTTTTTCCAAGTATGCATAAGACGGGTGAATTAAATAATTAGACGGAATATTGTTGTAAGGTAGACTCTTGTCATAATGTGTATGATTATTATTATTATTATTATTATTATTATTATTATTATTATTATTATTATTATTATTACTAGCCAAGCTACAACCCTAGTTGGAAAAGCAAGATGCTATAAGCCCATGGGCTCCAACAGGGAAAAATAGCAAAGTGAGGAAAGGAAATAAGGAAATAAATGAGTGATGAGAATAAATTAACAATATATCATTCTTAAAACAGTAACAGCGTCAAAAAATATGTCATATAAACTGTTAACAACGTCAAAAACAGATATGTCATATATAAACTATAAAAAGACTCATGTCAGCCTGGTCTATAAAGCAGGGATTGAGGGAATGGGCTGCAAAAAAAAAAAAAAAATCAAATAAAGCCTGAGTGAATTTAAACAAGTAAATAACTGTTCGCATCCTGATAAATCTATGTGTTGATATCAATCTAATTCTCTTCGTTCTCAATAGAAGAGATAAAGACGTAGGTTTCATACCAGTATGAATTTGTTTCTATTGTCGCGAGCGGACCTGACAAAGATAGAAAGATTCCAAACGAAACTGACGGACGTTGGTTTATATTTCATTGTCGTAGTCTGACTCGGAAGTGATGTACAGCAGACGTGGGGCCGACTTCTGCAGAGGTTTGTCCCATGGGGAGAGAGACGTGGGTTATACGAGGACCAGAATGAGTATTTTATGGGTCGCAGGGGTACCATTTACCGAAGATACTAGTACTTGGAGTTCTCGGTAATCATGAATACATCCGGTACTTTTGTCTTGTGGATATTCTCATTCCAGATTTCATTCTTTTCCTGGAAGAGTTTTTGGAAAGTAAATTTTTTGGAGTATATGGGGCATACTAAATTAAGCCGATATTTTGATGCTAACATTTTTTAGGGGAAAAACTATAATGATAACTTTTTTTAAAACATTTTTGGTAATAGAATGAACTTAAAAGGTGAAATATTTTAAAGTTTCTTGGTAACATAAAAATTGTATAATTTCCAGCGTTTTATAGTGTTTTCAAAATAATTTATTGGAGTTAAGAAGAATATGATTGACTTAGAATCCAGGTCTCTTTTTATGGAACATGTCGAAGAAC
>NC_090766.1:43829058-43834058 GCF_036898095.1 Palaemon carinicauda | reverse complement strand
CACCCCCAAAACCATTCTAGATCCATTTCCCCCGGTCTGGTTCTGCTCTGGCCCCTCTCCTATATCCACTACCACCCCCCTCACCCTCTTCCTCTGGCCATTCCCATGACCCCCAAATTCCTGCTGGCCCTTCCCACCTTCTCTCTGCAGACGTGCTGCCACAGCTTAAAGGTGAGGTACAACCTTGCCTTAAAGTTTCCTGGTGAAGTTGTCCATTTGCTGTTTTTCGCCATTGCAGCTGTTTTTGTTGTTGTTTTTTTTTTGCTTTCGTTGCCATTGCAGATAGTTTTTTCTTTTGTTGCCATTGTCGCTGGTTTTTCTTTACTTCCGTTGCCATTTCAGCATTTTATTTGCTGCCATTGCAGCAGCTCTTTTTTTTTTTTTTTTTTGCGGTTGTTTTAGTAAATTAACTTCCATTTATTATTCCATGTTCATTTCTTCTGGCCATTGGTTCAGTTGCCTTTCGATTCATTTCTGTGAATTGTATTGAGGTCGTGATAATGTATTTTCCTTCAAGATCGTTGATATTAATACTTTAGTTTTATGAGGAATATGACATTTTGTTTCTATTCATCTCCCACATTTGTTTTTTATTGAATAGGGTTGCATTTTATTGCGTATTCATTCATTCATTATTCATTATTTAGTTGTGAACTGATGATAAAATTGTACTTGAATGGAGGTTTTTTTATTTTCTTTTTCAATTAATATTTTTGAGTCATTGATTTGGTGGGTATTGGAACTGTCTTTTTTATATTTTTTATTTTTTAATGATAAACATTAGCTTAGGTTTTGTTTTTTATATATATGTATATATATATATATATATATATATATATATATATATATTTATATATGTATATATGCATATATATACATATGTGTGTATATATCTATATATACATTTATGTGTACATATGTATATATATATATATATATATATATATATATATATATATATATGTGTGTGTGTGTGCATATATATATACACATACATATATGTATATATATGTGTGTGTATACACACACACACACACACATATATATATATATATATATATATATATATATATATATATATATATATATATATATATATATATATATATAGTTACATCTTCATAATGCTTCCAATCCCGAACCTGTTATAATAATGATAGAATTTTCCACTTTAGTGGAATGTTAATCATTTCAGGATAATTTGTACTGATTTCAACAGAAGTGTGTTGATTCATGTGGAATGAAATTATTCAGCTATAAGGATCGTTTAGCACGCAATTAGGTGGAACGAACGGTGCGAAATAATGTATTCAATTTATGAAAATAAATATATCACAAAACGAACAGTTGCATATAAAGAAAATAAACAAATGGATAAATGATCAAGAATCTAGATATTAATCTTTGGCACCGTCGTTCAATTAGTTCATTGTGCATGTTGCATAAGATTTTTCATAACTCTGACCATCCTTTACATTCAGATCTCCCTGGACAATTCTATCCTGTTCGTAATACTAGGCAGGCAGTTAATTCTAATAGCCAGGCCTTTTCCATCATGAGGCTCAATACTACATAGTATTCTAGAAGTTTTATTCCAGCTGTTACCAAGTTGTGGAATGATCTTCCTAATCGGGTAGTTGAATCAGTAGAACTTCAAAAGTTCAAAGTTGGAGCAAATGTTTTTATGTTGACCAGGCTGACATGAATCTTTTTATTGTTTATATATGACATATCTGTTTTTGACGTTGTTAATAGTTTATATAGGACATATCTGTTTTTGACGTTGTTAATAGTTTATATAGGACATATCTGTTTTTGACGTTGTTAATAGTTTATATAGGACATATCTGTTTTAACGCTGTTACTGTTTTTAGAATGATATATTGTTAATTTATTCTCACCATTTATTTATTTTCTTATTTCCTTTCCTCACTGGGTTAATTTTCCCTGTTGGAGCCCTTGGGCTTATAGCATCTTGCTTTTCCAACTAGGGTTGTAGTTTGGCTAGTAATAATAATAATAATAAAAAGTACACTAGATAAAAGGGAGAGCAGAGTGAAGCGAGTCCAACGTTACGGAACAATAAATCTGATTTATAAAGAAAGGGATTTTCATTGTTACTGAGAATTGCATTTATGAGAAAATAAACAAATAAATGACTCCAATAGCCCCCGTGTGCACTACAGTCTTGGGATATCTCCTTTATTCCCGAATATGGAACACCATAGAATTTAAAGAGAGAGAGAAGGGGGGGGGGCGGTTTGCCTTGGGGACACGCAATATCGTTTTAGTATGTCGCTTGGTTTTTTTTTTATTTGAATATAGGGAAACTAATAGAGGTGTCTGGAAAAGTCATAAAGGAAACGAAATCGGACCAAACACAGAAAGGCCAACTTTTGGACTGAAGAGTTTTTTAATATATTTTTTTTATCCAGTGATTATATATATATATATATATATATATATATATATATATATATATATATATATATATATATATATATATATCTATATATATATATTTATATATATATATATATATATTTATATATATATATATATATATATATATATATATATATATATATATATATACACATACATACATACATACATACATACATACTATTATTGCACGCTTTAGACGGTAAGGTATGAAACTTTGCCAAGTACAAACATACGAATTAGCTACGATGGTGAAGATGGGTTGATTTCAAATCTAATTACAAAAAAACTGAATTCGACAGGTATAATGTACAGAAGAATTGTCATCGTATGTTAATTTTCTTCGTGGTTAAATGGTACTGATACAGTCATAATAGTATCTTGGACCAGGGTTCGATTCCCGGCCTGTCAGATGCTATTGTCTTGAGTTGTTTCTCCTTGGGACTCTGATCCCAAGGTCGGAAAGAGAATCCAGACATTAATGTATTTAAATATATGGCTTATTTGAATATGAAGAAAAAACGCGTCAAAATATGCAAAATTTATCATTAATTGAATGCCAAATACAAACATACCAATTACCTACGATGGTGAAGATGGGTTGATTTCAATTCTAAGTACAAAACACCTGAATTCGAGAGGTGTAAGTACAGAAGAATTGTCATTGACTTATATCTTTCTTCGTGGCTAAATGGTACTGTCACTCTCATGCAAGTATCCTTGACCAGAGATCGATTCACGGCTGGTCAAATGCTATTGTTTTTGAGTGATTTTGCCTTGGGGCTCTGATCCCGAGGTCGGTAAGAGAACCCAGACATTAATGTATTAAAATATATGGCTTATTTGAATATAGAAAAATACGTCTAGATGTGCAAAATGTATCATATCTATATGTTTATATATATATATATACATGTGTGTGTATATATATATATATATATATATATATATATATATATATATATATATATATATGTATATATGTATATATATGCTTATAAGTCACTAAATAGCGTGTGACAATATATTCAGCCAAGGCCACAGGAAAAATAAAAGAAGGCGTACCGAGCGCTTTCGTGTTATTTCAACACATTTTCGAGGTACAAAATTTTGTACCTCGAAAATGTGTTGAAATAACACGAAAGCGCTCGGTACGCCTTCTTTTATTTTTCCTGTGGCCTTGGCTGAATGTATATATATGCATATATATATGTATATATATATATATATATATATATATATATATATATATATATATATATATATATATGTATAATATATTGTTTTGTATTGTAAGATTTTATTGTAGACTACAAAGCATTTGTACTTTTAAATAAATTGTATGAATGTTTAACGCCAGAATAATATGCATAAAAGGTTTTTCATTAGCTATTAAGAATATCTTTTTGAAATAAAAAATTATATATTTACCTTGTCTATAACTAATGCCTTTGTGATGCAACGGTTAAATTTGAATAAATCAATCGACACTTATCATTTATAGCAAAAAATTCCAACAACACAATTTTATGCGGCAGGAGCAGTTATATAAAATATACATACGAAAGTAATGTTTATTGGTGCGTATGCACAGGCGTATTTATTTGGTACTGGGATATTGAATGGGTAAAGAATGTTAGGTATTGGTTTCGGGGAATTTAATTGTTTCGAATAATTGCTATGAATACCTTTTATATATCAAAGGTTTTTTTTTTTCGATGAACATTTTGGTTTGGGTCAAAGGTTTTGATATCAACCAGTAACAATATAAGTAGTTTTTTTATCAATTTTTTTTTCGATAAACATTTTGGTTTGGGTCAAAGGTTTTGATATCAACCAGTAACAATATAAGTAGTTTTTTCATAATTTTTTTTTTCGATCAACATTTTTATTTGGGTCAAAGGTTTTGATATCAACCAGTAACAATGTATATATATATATATATATATATATATATATATATATATATATATATATATATATATATATATATATATATTATATTATATTTTCATATAAAGTTGAATCTTTTACAGATTCCCAACCGATTTATATCAAGAAGTAATTTTCTTGTTACTTTATATTTTCATACAATTATAAAGAGTTTTCCAAGAATCGGAGGAATATCAATAAATATATAATTATATAATAGATAATAATAATTAATAACATATGATAGCTATCTGTAAACGTTTTCATAAATGGCTTAGTGAGTGAGATATATGCTGAAGGAATTCAGGTGATGCATATGACGCCAACTTTACTCGAATTCGATGTTAAGAGATAGTTTTTTGTTACATAAATTGATGGATAAATCTCGGTATATTTCATATAAGTAGTATTATTAGGTGTAAATGTTTACACCATATAAACTATACATGTGATTAAGTTTGTTTTTCCATGTGTTTGTTCGTCCGCTTGATATCTCAAAAATGTATAGATTGATTTTACTAAAGTATTTTGGATGTAAATAAGATTGATTCGGATGTATATTATTATTATTATTATTATTATTATTATTATTTTATTATTATTATTTAATTATTGTTTTATCA
>NC_090766.1:43803177-43815677 GCF_036898095.1 Palaemon carinicauda | reverse complement strand
ACTGCCTGCCGGTCCAAAGACCCTATAATTCTCTAGTGGTGGTATATGTATAGGTGTGTGTGTATATATATATATATATATATATATATATATATATATATATATATATATATATATATATATATATATATATATATAGATAAATAACCATCTATCTCCTTAGGAACGGGTGACACATCAAAAAGGTAGATAGTTCCAGTTTTCGGTAATCTTAGTTGGATGAGGATGCTAGCCCTACGTCCCTTTTGTCATTCCCCAGCAAAACGGCGGTTTGCCTGCTCTCCAAGATAGACTGACAGCGGGTTATGGAATAACAATTTTACAGATAACCTGCTGCCTTTAACATGCTTGGCCTTCCAAAATTATCGTTTATTGCTTAAACATATTCCGAAGCACAGATATCTTTCGTTTCTCATAACTTATTCAGATATCGACGTCTGGCGGTCGATGTCATTGAGGGAAGAAACGAGGTGGTTGTCCTTCTTGGGACCCATTGTGTAGCTATCTCAGGGTCTTAATGTGAAGTCCAGTTGTCCAGTTTTACTTGTCACGGTTGTTTGATCTGTCTTGTTAGTCAGTCTCTCTTGGTTGATGTCAATTGACACTGTCGATCGATCTCGTTGATTTCGATTGACACTGTCGATCGATTTCGTCGATTTCGATTGACACTGTCGATCGATCCTGTCGATTTCGATTGACACTGTCGATCGATCATGTCGATTTCGATTGACACTCGATCGATCTCGTTGATCTCGATTGACGCTGTCGATCGTTCCCGTCGATTTCGATTGACACTGTCAATCGATCCCATCGATTTCGATTTACGCTGTCGATCGATCCCGTCGATTTCGATTGACACTGTCGATCGATCCCGTCGATTTTGATAAACACTGTCGATCGATCCCGTCGATTTCGATTGACACTCGATCGATCTCACTCATAACCGTTGTTCTTTCTTGTTACTGTTATTTGATCTATCTCATGTTAGATTTTGACCTTCCCTATCATTGTCATTCGATCTCGTTCGTCACTGTCATTCGATCTTTCTCATCATTATTGATCGACGTCTCTTGGCTCCGTTCACTCTTGTTTGATTTATCTCGCTCGTCAATGGCGTTTAGTCTTTCTTGTTGATCGATCTTATACATTCTAGTTTTCTTGTTATATGTGATGCCTCTCATTGTCATTTGGTCTTGTCTTTAAATGGAACTACATCTCATTTATCAGATCTTGTTTTGATGCATCTCTCTCTCTCTCTCTTCTCTCTCTCTCTCTCTCTCTCTCTCTCTCTCTCTCTCTCTCCAAGAAATGGTTTATTATTTTAACGACATAAGGTAAAATGAAATTATAGGTTTCAACTCTCTCTCTCTCTCTCTCTCTCTCTCTCTCTCTCTCTCTCTCTCTCTCTCTCTCTCTCTCTCTCTCTCTCCTCTCTCTCTCTCTCCAAGAAATGGTTTAGTTATTTTAACGACATAAGGTAAAATTAAATTATAGGTTTCAATTCTCTCTCTCTCTCTCTCTCTCCTCTCTCTCTCTCTCTCTCTCTCTCTCTCTCTCTCTCCCTAGTGTTTATTTGCGCCTGATACAATTCCTTGATATCAACAGCGATAATTCTTGAAGTCCACGACCTCCGACGCCCTTACCCAAAATCCTTGCGAGATTCAAGCGTCTGGGGCGTTTCTCTTGAGCCCTTTGAATGGCCCTGTACATATATGGATTAGTTAGGGACTATATGGTGAGTGGACTTAAGGACGGACTCGAGTGGAGGCCCTTCTTGCTAGAAGTGGAGGCTACTTCTATCGATGCAAGATGCTTTATCCACTGGCTTTATTGGCTAAAGATGAACAATAAACAACTGTTGTATGACTTTGTTCTCGAAATTGTTGACCGATGTCTTCCAACATCATGCATCGGAAAGGCGACATTTATTTTTCATCTGAAGAATGTTGTCCCCAGAAGGATACAACCACCTTCCTGTGTCTCATTAAGTGTTTAGGGGTGAGGTTGTTAATCCTACGTCGTATTCCATGAACTCGCTATACTCATTCAGGGCTAGGCGGGGGTGTTGGAGTATGGTGAACCATGGACCTAGCTAACGTTAGCCAGGGCGCCCATTGTTATATATACGCTGGTGAAAAGCTGAGTCGGCCATTCAAAGTAGCGTATTGCATGAGCGAACCTTATTGTATATTTCATGAAAATTTCCAAAGTTATATAACATCTTTCGAGAATATTTTTACTTATACCAATTTTTAATGTAATACTTAACATATAGAAACTGTAATGCATTTGGAAAATTATCTCTCAACGACCAACTTTTTTAATCATTATTACTATTATTTTCTTTTTCTTGTTCTTTGAAATTTCAGAACGTTTTGGCTGGAATTTTTGACCCACTGTAAGTTAGAAAGCAAAATATCCTTTCTCAATCACATAATTTTAACTGTATATCTAATGAATTTCTGTCATTTTCCATTTATATCAGACAATCAATAACAATACACTTTGCCAGAACGTATCGTCCGTTTCATATTATAAACTTCGTCACTAAATATCTAACAAAATTGAAATATTCATTGTTACGACACTGCGCCATTTGTACTTTGAGTGGTAAAGTATGTTGAAACAACAAAACCTCAAATAGATGAAAATATTAAATCATAGTCCTGTTGAATGGCTTTCAAATATCATGACACAATTCCAAAATGCATCGTCATGCAAATATTATAAACCTCTTTGGTTTATTCACACAAAGCCATCAGATGCACGACACGTTTTTCATTGACATATTTTATTAAGCCATGCGCACTTTTTATGAAAGGATTCTCTCTCTCTCTCTCTCTCTCTCTCTCTCTCTCTCTCTCTCTCTCTAAAAGTAATTTGCTTAAAATCGGAAGGGACAGGTCTTTAGGAGCCTTTTTACCCCACTGATTCTCTCTCTCTCTCTCTCTCTCTCTCTCTCTCTCTCTCTCTCTCTCTCTAAAGGGAATTTGCTTAAAATCGGAAGGGGGCAAACCTTTAGGAGCCCTTTACCCCACGGGAGACAAGGTCTTTATATTATGAGGTAATTCGATGGGTAACCACCGTGGGCCTATAAGACTCTTGGACATCTTTACAGCCTTTTCTTATGATGCCTTTTGACATCGCTCCTTGTAAGAGGTTTATGGGGGATACATATCAGTAGTATATACACTAATAATAATATTCCTAAATGTATGATAGTTTATTGGTGAATGATATGACATAGTCCTGAGAATGTAATATGAATATTGCTAGCATTGCTTTTAGGAGAGAAATGGACCTCCCCTATTACAATGCTACTTAGGCCAATCTGAAAATCTGTAATTTCAAATTGTGAGGGCTTTTATAAAGGCGTGTCTCCAAAAGAGGTCAGTTATTCTCGAAGATTTGTATTAGTTGGACAAGTCATCGCTAAGTGAGGAACAGTGTCTGTGTGTATGGAGATAATGTAAAGAAAATCTATTAGAATATGAAGTAACATGTGTTCTTCTTTCACCCCTTTCCATGTAGGTTTATGAAGATACTAATACTGTGGATGTTGTCTACCCTTTGGGTTCATCCTTGAAAATTAAAACACATACTGTTTATGCAGTATTTATATGTGTATATATATGAGTATATAAATGTGTATGTATTTGTGTGTATATATACACACATATATATATATTTATGTATGTAATGTATATATATATATATATATATATATATGTATATATATATATATATATATATATATATATATATGTGTGTGTGTGTGTGTATGTGTGTTTATATTATCACCATCAACCGTTACTAGTCCACTGCAAAACAAAGGCCGCAGACATGTCCTTCTATTTGCGCCTGTTTATGGCCTTTCTATGCTTGTTTATTCCCGCAAATTTTCTTGGTTCGTCAATCCATCGTCTTCTCTTCCTTCCCTTGCCATATCTAGGGACCCATTCTGTTACTCTTAATGTCCATCTATTATCTGTCATTCTCATTATATTTCCTGCCATTTCTTTTTCGTACATATTAATGAAATATCCTCTACTTCAGTTTGCTCTCGTATCCATGTTGTTCTTTTTTGGCCTCTTTTTGTTAATCCCATCATTATTCTTCCTTATCATTGAGTTGTAACTAGCTTATGTTCCAAGGCTTTAGTAAGGTTCCAAGTTTCTGATGTATAAGTTATTACTGGTATATATATATACATACACACACACACATATATATATATATATATATATATATACATATATATATATATATATACATATATATATATATATATATATATATATATATATATATATATATATATATATATATATATCGAGACGTGACTTATACCTAACAGGAATTAACTCTTAAAATTGAGAACCTAAGAAGTGATTGTTACATTCATCCTTTAATTACCGAATCCCGATGAGCCCTCTGAGAGTGTAGTGTGCGCACGAATTCGCGTGCGCATCGCACGCACACACCCGCATACAGTAGTGATAAACATCGTTGACTTGAAGCCCCAGCTACTACTTCATTTCCCAGAAACCTCCTGTTGGCAGTATTGACAGGACTTGCCCCAATACGGGTGTTGGTGTAAGGACGAGTGTGGTTGTAAGTGAAAACAGGTTAGGGGCGCTTGAGATAATACAACGCCCCTCCTAAGCTCCCCTCCGTAAGCATCATCCTATTCCTCCTCCACCTCCTTCTCCCCCACCTCCTCCTCCTCCTCCTCCTCCTCCTTCACCATCAGTGAGGATGAAGGGAGAGAGATATATACCGTCATTTTCTGGGAAAATAGTAAAATCTAAAATAATTTTTGAAATATAGATTTGATGTGTTTTGGTAGGGGGCTTTTAAGTAATATTTTTCGTTGGCACAGTATTTTACTTACATTTTTGGTACGGTTCTTTTCCTATACCTTTTTTAAATTCCGGTCAGTTTTTTGTTTGCTTAATCTTTTAGCGTACATTGTTTGCTGGCGTTGTTTTTTTATTAGTTTTTCAAGTGGGGCACAATCAATTTTGAGTCATGGTGGAAATTTTTAACTCTGAAGTTTATTCAGTGAATCCTGCTGTCAAGAGTTTTTTAATGGAATTTTCAAAATATAGTATTTCTTAACTACTGGTTGCAATGGAGAGTTTAAATTGAAGCACTGAGTAAAAGTAGTCTTATAAGAATGTAACAGCGCAAATAAATCATATACAAATAATATAATGTAACAGCGCAAATAAATCATATACAAATAATATAACTTTAACTTGATAGTAATAATAAAGTTGATGATGATAATATTAATAATAATTTACTGTTCCAGCCTCCCTTCTTAACTTTGCAATACCTGAAAAAACCGCCAAGCAGATACAGAAGTTACGGTATATTTTGTTTTCTTTATAAATTTTAAATTTTATAAAGCCTCCTATCACTCTTATAAACGCTTTTTAAACTGAAAATGTTTGTGAGTTCATAGAAATCTCTACAAATCTCTATGGAAAAAAAACATCAAACGTAAATAAATCTCTCGGAAACGCCTAATGTATCGTAACAATAGTAAGACAGATCCCTTGTAAACGCCAAATGTATCGTAACAATAGTACGACAGGTCCTTTGTAAACGCCTAATGTATCGCAACAATAGTGCGATAAAATAAAATAACGCTGCGATGCGATGACGGGAGTACACGTCATAAGAACTTGGAAACGCCTAATGTATCGCAACAATAGTACGATAAAATAAAATAAAGTAGTAAGAACTTGGAAGAGCCTAATGTATTGCAACAATAGTACGATAAAATAAAATAAAATAACGCGGCGCGATGCGATGACGGGAGTGCATGTAATAAGAACTTGGAAACGCCTAATGTATTGTAACAATAGTACAATAAAATAAAATAGTGTAGCGCTGCGATGACGGGAGTGCACGTAATAAGAACTTGGAAACGCCTAATGTATCGCAACAATAGTGCGATAAAATAAAATAACGTGGCGCTGCGATGACGGGAGTACACGTAATAAGAAAGGGGGCTCCTTTTTGGGCAAACGCAGCACGCCCGGGGGTCTCGTAAATCCATCAACGGGCCTTCCACATAAAAGGCCAGGCAGTGTAATGTAAATTCAATTTAATGCTGGGGGTATTCCGTACGGTATAAGGCCTTCAGAGGGGAACACTGCTTTGCCTGGCACTTTATAGCAGATAGGAAATATGATTTTGGGACGACTACATGCATATATACATACATATACGATTTTTTCAATTATACACTGTTTCCTTTTAGATAAATTGAACTAGTCAATAGAGGTTGCGAAGTACAACATTCTACTTGCTATCAAGTACATATTTCACCATTTGAGTCACAAAAGAACTATCGATTTTCCGATACACATACTGTTTGTTATTATTATTATTATTATTATTATTATTATTATTATTATTACTGGCTACTGTTATTATTATTATTGTTATTATTATTATTATTACTTGCTATTATTATTATTGTTGTTGTTGTTGTTGTTGTTGTTATTGTTATTATTTTTATTATATTATATATTATAGATATGTATATATATATCCTGTATATATATATATATATATATATATATATATATATATATATATATATATATATATATATATATATATATATATATATATATATATATACACATATTTGTGTCTTATGGGTGATGAATTTGTACTTTCATATACAACGAACTTATTTATTGCAATTTATTCCAAGATCAAGTGAATTCGATATTAAAATATATTCATGGGCCAATATTCGAAAAAAATAATCATTTTCATATTATTCGAAATTCTCATACAAGGCCACATATTAAAAACTTAGCAATCGATTATCATGGTGGAGATACCGAATACCGAAATTCGAAAAGAATACGTTGACAGAGTTAAAATGAACTTGTATCTCTTGATAGCGTGATTGGTAGAGTTTCGTCTAACTTTGCCTCATTTCAGAGGCATAGTTCGAGTTCTTTGACCGAAACTAATTTCATAATGAGTATTTATTTCATGGTCGAGTGAATTCGGTTTTAAAAGTTGCTTTTGATATAATATTTGAAGGGATTAAAGTTATGTTTTCGAGACACATACACACACACACACACACACATATATATATATATATATATATATATATATATATATATATATGTGTGTGTGTGTGTGTGTGTGTGTGTGTGTGTGTGTGGTGTTTATTATTTCGACCCCCCCTATCCTCTCTTTCTTTCACAGAAACACAAACAAACACCCACACATTCGTTCAGCATTATAACACATCTATCATAAAGTTAAATAAGAGGTTATTATTGTTATCTTTACATAAAAAAAATTCTTTAACACTCCTATGAATTGCATTAGAAGATAAAGGATCATTCCTCTAAGATAGCCTTCTCTTTCCTCTGTCACAGTTTGACGTCACAGTAATGAACCGGGTAATTTGTGAATCAGTTTATGTACTAAAGTATTTACTATCGAAACATCATGTTTCATTGAGTCCCCCTTGGTTACCCTTTCATCGCCGTGCCATATGGCACCCATCTTTACATACTCTCCGTGCCACAACATACCTATCCTGCGTAACTACATGCCTGTGTGAGCACCAAATGGTTTTCTAACTACCAACATGCCCACCAGACAGTGCTCGTTCATCACACATCCATAATGCTTCAGTGTTGTTGTTGTTGTTGTTTTTTTTTTTTTTTTTCTCCGATGTCTACTCTTCAGATAGGCTTTCGTTTTATTATAGCCTCAGGCATATCTCTTTTTTTCCTGTTAAGTTTCCTTATTCCTGTAACCTCCAGCATTTTTATTTAATAATATACTTTCTTTATTTGATGTCGTTCGTGACCTTCCTTTTCTCTGTGGCCCTTCTTTTGTTTTTGGTGGTTTGTAGCATCTCGATTTCCTTTGGTGATAGCATTTGGAATACGTTTCATTGTATTTTAATTTTTTTCTGGTGACCTCTGGCATCTCATTTTTTTTTTATTGGTATGCATCATTCAATTATGTTATTTTTTCTAGTGGCCTCTGGCATCTCCTTTATCTCTCTTTGTATCCATCATTCAATTATGCTTTTTTCTGCTGGCATCTGCATCCTTTTCCTCTTGTTGTATCTCATGAAATTGTGTTATATTTTATTTTTCTGGGGGATCTTCTAGCATCTCCGCTGAATGTTATGCGGGAATCGCAAATTTCATGTTGTGCTTCCTTTTTTCTTCATTAATGGTTTATTTTTTAATTTTTATTTATGCTTCCCTTTTATGTGATTGGCCTTATTACCGCCGCAGTTAGGCTTCCATTTTGTGGTGGTCCCTATCATGTCCATTTCTTTTGGTATGCTCCTTTTTCTAGTGGCCTCTTGCATCAACATTTTTTTTCGGCCATTTCCTGATTAATACTTGTATCCTCTTGTATCTCCTCTGGGTTATAGTAGCTTTCTGTGGTGATTGTACAGGTTTTTGTGAGTATTGTTTTAGCTTGACATCTCTGAGATCTTGTTAAAGTAATTTAACGGTAGTAATAAATGTGTCTGGGGGTAAACTAAACACTAAGAGTCTCTCAGGGAAGATCTGAAGTCATTCCCTCCAGATAGGTTTTGTTGTAAACTTAATTAACTCTCTCAGACACGACGGAGTTTAGATTATCCCTGGATAAAGGTCACTAAGACATTTTTCTTTCTCCTTCCACCCTTTAATGCAGTGACCCTTGTCAGGACGGTGCCAGTTGATATTAAGAGTAGCAGAAAGTTGAAGTTTTTTTTTTAGAATAACATTTCGTGATGTAATTGCATCTCGTATATTATTTATGATGCTCTCCTAGTATATGACGATTCGGTTTCACCGAGCGAAAAGTCCTGCCTATTGGCTCCATCCGCTCTCTCTCTCTCTCTCTCTCTCTCTCTCTCTCTCTCTCTCCTCCTGTTTTAACAATTTCCTTCCGTGACTTTAACAATTCGGCCCATTTTTATTTCTACTATCTTTTTCCCTTTTATTAATTTGTATTGAAATTTGCATAAATTTTTTGTTCCTTTGCTTTTTTACTCTTCGTAAATGAGATTTTATTTTTTCTTAAATAGTGATGAGTGTGGGGTTGAATCACTGTCTTAATCGCGGCAAAGAAGGTATCTATAAATATCCAAAGGAGTAAGATATTTTCATTAATCCATATATATATATATATATATATATGTGTGTGTGTGTGTGTGTGTGTGTATATGTATATATATATATATATATATAGAGAGAGAGAGAGAGAGAGAGAGAGAGAGAGAGAGAGAGAGAGAGAGAGAGAGAGATGAACTTGAAATCATGTGTGTGGGCGTGTGATTCTGTACCTTCTTAAGTTTATGTTCGTAACTTAAAGCCATATATCATCTGCTAACTCTTCAGACGGTCTTGTGTTGCTCATTTCCGTCCTTGTTTATCCAAGTAATACCATTTTATCACTCCCCATTATGCTTCTCCTCTAAGCCCTGCTAAGTCGAGTCATCCTTCAAGCAACAACCTCTCATATTATTCTTTCGCTCCTCCTTACTATCTGTTCCTAAACCCCCCCCCTTCCCTCCCATATTCCCAAGTAACTCTCTACCCCCCTCCCCCGTGACTCTTGTCTGGCCCTTCACCTCCCACCTTCCGTTTTTGGGTCTTCCTGTCGTGAGCTCTCCTACCCTCTCCAGTGCCCGCCGGAGGCCCACCCTGTAGTGTATCTTCTAATCCTCCCCACCCATAACTCCATGGGCACAGCCAAGGTGTGTTTGTTTGTGTGAGTGTGTCTGTGTGTGTGCCATTGCCCGTGTGACACTCCGCCCAAAGAGTGCCAAGGGTGAGGGTGTGCCCGACGCCGAAGGAACTGTGGCACCCCTCGTCAGAGTTGTCTCTTTAAGACCTGTGGATTAATGGGCGTTCGAGTTGATCCGTCTTGTTATAATATATGATTGCTGTGATTTGATAACCGAAATGGTTTTTTAGCCATGTGTTTGTTTGTGTTCTTTGATTATAACTTAATGTGGACGTTTTTACAATATGAATTTTATGCAATGCTAGCTTTCTTAGAGTGTTATATGTGGTCAATAATATATTTTTTTTTCTTCAATGAAGTAAATGTGTATTCTTTGGTCATTTATCTTACAGGAATGAATGAAAAAAAAAAATCAATCTTTCGTTCGATATATTTGTGCTGTGGTTATACATCCTTTGAAAATCACTGTATAGTGTTCCCAGCTATTGTAAAACTGAAAGTATATTGGGGAACAATTATCATAAATCTTGAAACTTTTGAGAGGATATTTCAAGAAATAATTTTTTATCGTCTTTCAAAAAGGTAAGTCTCAATAGCCTAAGGAAACTTGGAAAAGTTACCGGACAAGCCTCACCAGTTAAACAAGTTAGGTCAATTTTCTCTGTCGAAGTTTAAAGACTGCAATTAGATTAAGGGAGTTTCCCTGTACAGATTGATTATTTTTGGGCATTTTCTAACCGTATTTTTACGCTGTTGATTGTTTGAAGTGTATTGGTGATTAGGGAAAGATATGGTAATTTAAAGCTTCGCGCTACTTTCGGATTATTATTACTACTACTACTACTACTACTACTACTACTACTACTACTACTACTACTATTACTACTACTACCACTACTACTACTACTACTACTACTACTACTACTACTACTACTACTACTACTCTCAGATACGGAAAGAATATCCATGTTTTATGCAGTACATTCATCCCTACCAAATCTGCATTAAAAAGAATTAACGCATGAATTAATTATTATTATTACTATTATTATTATTATTATTATTATTATCATTATTATTATAATTATCATTATAATTATCATTATTATTATTATTATTATTATTATTATTATTATTATTATTATTATTAGCCAAGTTACAACCATAGTTGGAAAAGAAGGGTGCTATAATCCCTATAAGGTTTCCACATGAAGAATAAGGGCTCCACCAGAAAAAAAAACAGTAAGGAAAGGAAATAAAGAAACATAGAATAGGGTGCCTGTGTGTACCTTCAAGTAAAACCACTTTAACCCAAGACAGTGGAAGACCATGGTACAGAGGCTATAGCACCACCCCATGACTAGAAAACAATGGTACTTTGTTATGCTACTTGGTAGCTTATATTACTTATATTGGTATGCTGCTTTTAGATGTGGCATTGTTAATTTAAGAAGAAATGGTAATTTAAAGTTCCATTCTGCTTTAAAAGCTGTTCATTACTCCTAAAGCACAATCTTGCTTTGAGGTATCTCGTTGCTTTAAAGTGGCATACGGATTTCAGACGTAAGAATAAGGTTTCAAGTTAATTAACATATTGGATTAAATTATAGATTTTAAGAGCCATGGGAATTTCAGGCTCCATGTTACTTAACGAGGAAGTTAGTTATGATTATTGTACATAGCAAATCATACAACTTGAGTCTTTATGAGCTCAGTGGGAAGTAATTGTTATTTGAGCCACGTGTAACTCAGAAAAGGGCGATTCATTGATATTAACATCAATGGAACTTGTATTAAATGTGAAGTTAATATTCACAACAGTATATTTCGTCACTGAAGAAAATAGTAATATTTACGTAAGTTATACTTACAGCATAGGAAAAAAACTGTGTTCATATGATCACAAGGTGATTAGATTAATAGCCGTACCAATAGTATTCAGTAACAAAGAATAAAGTTAAAATACTGATCAAAAGTTTTTTATTAGCATATAATCGTAGTATTCAACAGGAAGGATATGATAGAATCGATTAAAGAGAATTTATAACTTAAGATAATAAATTGGCGTTCACAGCACTAACATTAAATGAAAAAAATAACATCGCCAAATTTGAAATCTGGGAATATCTTCATCCACTCCGGGTTCTCTGTGATGATTTACGTCTTTTCCTCATGTGGCATATCATATCTGGATCCCCTAACCATCCCCAAAATGTTATTATGGGGGGGGGGGAGAACTAGGGTTACGAACAACTTAGGGACCAAGTAGAGTCCTGCTTTTTTCGTTTTTTTTTTTTTTTATTTTTTTTTTTTTTGATTAGTTTTCATATTGTTTTTGTTTTTATTTTTGAATGTATTTTCATTATTAACAATTGTGATTGTTGTAATTCCTTCTCATCCCTTTTATTCATAATTTTTTTTTTGGGGGGGAGGGGAATTATCTGTTTTCACATCGTTTTGGTTTTATTTTTTAATGTATTTTCATTATTAAAAAACGTGATTGTTGTAATTCCTTCTCATCCCATTTATTCATATTTATTTTATTTTATTTTTTTTTTACTGCGTTCCTCCCTGCCCATTTTCCCCTTATGGATATTAAGGGAGATAAGCATTTGGCATAACTACCATTCTATCCATACCATTATTAACTCCCCCCCCCCCTCTCTCTCTCTCTCTCTCTCTCTCTCTCTCTCTCTCTCTCTCTCTCTCTCTCTCTCTCTCTCTGAGGTTTTTATCGCCGTAGCGAG
>NC_090766.1:43780677-43788177 GCF_036898095.1 Palaemon carinicauda | reverse complement strand
GTCATTATTAATATTATTATTAATATTATTATTATTATTATTATTATAAATACTTATTATTAACATTATTATCATTATTATAATCATTATTCTTATCATTATTGTTATTATTATTATTTTTATTATCATTATTATTATTATTTCTATTAGAATTATCATTATTGTCATTATTAATATTGTTGCTGTTATTATTATTATTATTATTATTATTATTATTATTATTATTATTATTATAAACACTTATTATTAACATTATTATCATTATTCTTATCATTATTATTATTATTATTATTATTATTATTATTATTATTATTATTATTGTGGTATGTTGAAAGGTTTGGTGAGAAAATCGACGACAGTCATTGTATTCCTTAAAGCGATGCAGGGTCCTTAGGATATATTGCGGCAATTAAGGTGAGTTGGCATTTTCTCTCTCTCTCTCTCTCTCTCTCTCTCTCTCTCTCTCTCTCTTACACATGCATACATATAAATACACCATCTATCGATCTATCTAACGATCTATATATATATATATATATATATGCATACATGTGTGTGTCTGTGTGTGCGTGTGTGCACGCTTGTAATTGAGAGAGAGAGAGAGAGAGAGAGAGAGAGAGAGAAAGAGAGAGAGAGAGAGAGAGACCCTGTGATAATGAATGATTCCAATCAAGAGACACGTGTTTCAGTATAGCAGAGCGCAGCTTTCCGCCCATTGCACACATTCAATCAGAGAGAGAGAGAGAGAGAGAGAGAGAGAGAGAGAGAGAGAGAGAGTGGCAAGATGATCTCTTGCAGCGGCCCTATGGCCCGTCAGGACTTTGCTGCCTACCAGTAGCCGCGATCCTTTTCAGTCGAAGCAAAGACCTTGTGAGAGTAGAACCCGTAGTGAAGTGGGCTGTGTCTATTACTGACTGACTGAGTGACTGACGAGGGAAGGAGATTCCCTTTGGCGTGGACAACCACTCCTCAGTCCCGAACCCTCAGGAAGCCCATTGTTTTCTGTCCAAATCACTTCCCTGCGGAACCGATATTTATTGGTAAACCGTTGTGCTTTCAAATGCGCTGTGGGTGTGAGACTAATATATATATATATATATATATATATGTATGTATATATATATATTTATATATATATATATATATATATATTTATATTTATATATATATATTTACATATATACATATATATACATACATATATATATATATATATATGTATATATATATATATATATATACATTTATACATATATATATATATATATATATATTTATATATATATATATGTTTATATATATTCATATATATATATATATATATATATACATATATATATATATATATATATATGAAAAGAATCGTGCACATGCGTATACCTTTTCGCGTGAGTGCGTGTTCGTGTTTACGTACGACCACGTGGTCATATTTGTTAACGTGCTACAAAACTGTATGCTGTAAACCTCTTGAAAATAGTTTCGTAATAACATTCTGGCACGTGTTATCATGATTTAACTTTTAGCACTTCATATAGAAAAAAAAAAGTAGACTTAGTTTCTTTGTGCATTATTGTAAAACTCCGTTCCTCTGAGAGACGTATATGACTCGCCCCTTTTGTTTAAATGAGAAGAAAAGTCTTGATGAGATAATGCTAAAATGGTTAGTCAGAAAAATGAAAACGTTGATGCGGATGGTGATTTGTGATGTGTTCTTTTATCCTTAACATGATAAACAACCAGACGAATAGGTAAATGAATATACATACGTAGTCTTTAAGTTGAGATTGAAATAGAAATTATATATGACGTTTGATACAATATAAAAAAAAAATTGTTTGTTGTTAATCTAACTGGACTTCGGTAACAAACAGACAAGTATGACGTTTGATACAAAAATGAATAAAACAATTTTTTTTGTTGTTAATCTAACTTGACTTCGGCAACGAACACAAACAAACAGACAAGTAAATGAATAAAAATACATAAGTAAAATCTTCCTAAGTTAAAGAAGGAAATAATAAAGAGATTAAATATGACGTTTGAGATGATGAATATACAAAAGAACAGAAACATGAATAAATAATTGCGTTTTTAATTAAGAAAAACATAATTGCAAGAGGATCTTATAAATACATTATTAAAGGGAATGAATATTATATTCTATTGACATATCATTAATAATATTGTCGTTTTGATACAATATGAATGTAATCGTTCAGTGGCTACTTTCTTCTTGGTAGGGGTAGAAGAGACTCTTTAGCTATGGTAAGCAGCTCTTCTAGGAGAAGGACACTCAAAAATCAAACCATTGTTCTCTAGTCTTGGGTAGTGCCATAGCCTCTGTAACATGGTCTTCCTCTGTCTTGGGTTAGAGTTCTCTTGCTTGAGGGTACACTCAGGCACACTATTCTATCTAGTTTCTCTTCTTGTTTTGTTAAAGTTTTTATTGTTTATATAGGAAATATTTATTTTAATATTGTTACTATTCTTAAGATATTTTATTTTTCCTTTTTTCCTATCCTCACTGGGCTATTTTCCCTGTTGGAGCCCCTGGGCTTATAGCATCTTGCTTTTCCAACTAGGGTTGTAGCTTAGCATTTAATAATAAAAATAATAAAATGCGATTGAAAAGTAAGAAAAGTATATGATTATATCATAACAAGGATAATTTCGATGATTAATATGGAGAGATATTAGGTAATACAAAGACTGCATAGATTCATGACGTAATCTTGACATGAATAAAAGAAAAGAAATAATTTTCAACTTGAGAAATCAAATTTTTCTTCATGCTTGAGGTTGATCCTGAAAGAAGGATTGTTCAAATAGTTTTATATTTAATGAAAGAATTGTTTGTTGAGCGAATTATTATTATTATTATTATTATTATTATTATTATTATTATTATTATTATTATTATTATTGATATTGATATTTTTTATAGGTAGTAGGTTGGCCAGGGCACCAGCCACAGGTAGAGATACTACCGCTAGAGAGTTATGGGGTCCTTTGACTAGCCAGACAGTACTACATTGGATCCTTCTCTCTGGTTACGGTTCACTTTCCCTTTGCCTACACAAACACATAATAGTCTGGCATATTCCTTACACATTCTCCTCTGTCCTCATACACCTGACAACACAGATTACTAAACTATTTTTCTTCACCCAAGGGGTTAACTACTGCAATGTAATTGTGCAGTGGCCACTTTTCTCTTGGTAAGGGTAGAAGAGACTTTAGCTATGGTAAGCAGCTCTTCTAGGAGGATACTCCAAAATCAAACCATTGTTCTCTAGTCTTGGGTAATGCCATAGCCTCTGTACCATGGTCTTCCACTGTCTTGGGTTAGAGTTCTCTTGCTTGAGGGTACACTCGGACACTATTATATTTAATTTCTCTTCCTCTTGTTTTGTTAAAGTTTTTATAGTTTATATGAAAAATATTTATTTTAACGTTACTGTTCTTAAAATATTCTATTTTTCCTTGTTTCCTTTCCTCACTGGGCTATTTGCCCCATTGTGGCCCCTGGGCTTATGGCATCCTGCTTTTCCAACTAGGGTTGTAGCTTAGCATTTAATAATAATAATAATAATAATAACTACAACCTCTATGGCTGCGGTTGCGGGAATTACCTAGCAAAAATATGCATAACTTGTTTCAATGAACAAAACATTACATCCACCATTAACTGTCATGGTAACTACTCCCTGCTAGGAAATGGCTCATGTTGAAAAAACAAAACAAAAAAGACTTAATATTATGTAAAATTCTCTTATTGTTCAAGCCTCTTAGGAAGAAAAAAAATTGAGAGAGAGAGAGAGAGAGAGAGAGAGAGAGAGAGAGAGAGAGAGAGAGAGAGGGAGAGAGAGATACTTTGTATTGCAATACACGTATTTACTTACACGCTCTTTCTAATTAAATTTTGGAAAGAGGTTCCTGCTCCGAATTTCGCAGACCTTTTTCCATTGCTGCTCTTGAAGTTTATTATTATTATTATTATTATTATTATTATTATTATTATTATTATTATTATTATTATTATTATTATTATTAATTTACACTGCCGAAATGGTCTGTATATGTAAATAAATATATACACCTTTGTTAGTCTATATATACGCACATGCATTCATACACATGTAAACTATATAAGCAGTATGTTTGCATTGTTATTTTTCACTGCTTTAAAACCTTCAAAAGAGAGAGAGAGAGAGAGAGAGAGAGAGAGAGAGAGAGAGAGAGAGCAGAGAAGAGCGTGCAAATAGTCCCCCCTGGTCGTCTTGTTATTTTTCAGTGTTTAATAACCTTCAAAAAAGAGAGAGAGAGAGAGAGAGAGAGAGAGAGAGAGAGAGAGAGAGAGAAAAGCTTGCAAATAGTCGCCCATACTCGTCTGAAATCCGCAAATTCGTTTGCCTTTTTGAGGTGCATATTTAAGGGGCATTTGAAGGTCAAGAGGTGGCACTTGAGTCATGCGCAGACCGGTATTTATGTCTCTTCTGTGATGACTTGATTTATTCCTTTTCTGTTTAAATGTTCTTGCGGAACGAATCTGGCTGGACTTTAAAAAGATTGTTAAAGTATGATGTATTCTTTTTTTTTTTTTCTCTATTTAGACTTGTGGTTTATAGTATTGGGTTCCAGGTTGTTTTTCGCTTCCATAAGAATCCAACACTTTCTTCACTATTTAAAGTTTACAGGTCGATCATGAGTGATAGACGCAAGAGACAGGACAGTGCCCTAGAGACTAACCATATTATATACATATAATCAAACTCCTATGCCCCCTCTCCATCAAGCTAGGACCAGGGACAACCAGGCAATGGCTGTTCACTTTCTTTACTATTTAAAGTTTACAGGTCGATCATGAGTGACAAACGCAAGAGACAGGACAGTGCCCTAGAGACTAACCATATTATATACATATAATCAAACCCATATGCCCTCTCTCCATCAAGCTAGGACCAGGGACAACCTGGCAATGGCTCTTGATGACTCATGAGTCCAGGGGCTACATCATCATCCAATCTTTCCAGGTTCCTTTTCAGTGTTTTTGACATGGTGCCAAATACTCGTATGGTTATAAGGCACTTCCTCCACTTGAATATTACCTAATTTTCTCAATTCAGTTCATATGTCTTGATTGGTACTTCTCTGTCGTTTTTCTCTTTTCTTATCTGACACTCTTGTCTCCTACGATACCGCGACATCTAAGAGTAATACCAAGGTCTATAGACCTTAGTAATAATTTCTTCTTTGTCTTTTGCATCATATTGACGTCTGGTCGAGGTGCTCGTATTAATCTGTACGTCCTGATACTGAAGTTCCTAAGTAACTTAAACTTATTATTTGATGTTAGTACCCTTTGCTTATAGAAGGTATTTGTTTTTTATTATAAACAACCTCCAGTTGAAGGCTTAGTCTGAGGCAATGGTATACATTTGTTGGCAATGTGGTTTCTTATACCATACTTTTGCTACACTTTTGACGACATGTTAGTGCCATCTAGTATTCTTCAAATATATCTAGTTCTTAGGGGGCTGATATTCTGTCGTTATTATCATTCCTTCCGGGTATTTCTCTAGTTCGCCTTTCTGTTTTACAAATGACCAATTCTCCACTTTCTTGTAATTATTGTCCTACCATTGTTTTTGTTTTTTGCCATTCTTTTAATCCCTCATTTGCCTCGTTAATAATAATAATAATAATAATAATAATAATAATAATAATAATAATTATTATTATTATTATTATCATTATTATTATTATTGTTGTTGTTGTTGTTGCTGTTGCTGTTGCTGTTGTTGTTGTTGTTGTTGTATGGGAACAAATAAAAATTTATTTCAAAGTTACTGAAATGCAAAAGCGTTGACTACTACTACTACTACTACTACTAATACTACTACTACTACTGCCATCGTTGTTAGCAGTTTCATGCTCTTACAAAAGTAATAAATCCGACGGCAAACAGATATTAATAGCCATACTATCAGTCATTACAACGAGACGGCAAAACTGATAATTTAAGCAAAGAGAAAAACGAACGAATGATTGGATTAGAGATGAGAAGTAACACTATCTTCATCAGAGTTTCTTTCGTTCACCATGAAAAAATTGTTCCTCCCTTCCCCTTCCCCCCTTTCCATATTAACCGAAATACCCTGAGATGAAGGAGGTTTTATCCTTCTAATAAATGTCGCCTTTATATAATCTAATTACTCGAATATCCTATCAGACTGGCCCCTTATATATACCATCTTTACTCGAAATCTTCGTGAAGGTGCATCCTGCGTACGTCACGTCTGATACCAAATGCATGAATTACTTCTCAGACATATTTGATGGACAGTTAACCAGCTGTATTGGTGGCCGCTATCTCATAAGAATCATTTGAAGGACACATCTCCGGCTTCAGTGGCGCCGAACACCGCTAGGGAACCTTCTGAAGGACAGGTTTAAAGGTTTAAAAGTCCCTCATGAATGGCAGAGGCAAGGGACATTGACAATGCCTTAGCAAGGCAGTGCCCTAGAGACTGATCATATATGTACATGATCAGAGCCCAATTCCCCTTTACACCCAAGCAAGGATCAGGAAAGGCTATTCGATGACATGTGCTGACTCGATAGGTATATCTGTAGGCTATCCCAACCACTATCCTTAATTCTCAAGCCATCATGAGGCTCAATACTACACAGTATTCTAGAAGTTTTATTCCAGCTGTGTCCAAGTTGTGGAGTGATCTTCCTAATCGGGTTGTTGAATCAATAGAACTTCAAAAGTTCAAAGTTGGAGCAAATGTTTTTTACGTTGAACAGACTGACATAAGTCTTTTTATAATTTATATATGACATATCTGTTTTGACGCTGTCACCGTTTGTAGAATGATTTATTGTTAATTTGTTCTCATCATTTATTTATTTCTTTATTTCCTTTCCTCACTGGGCTATTTTTTCCTGTTGGAGCCTTTGGGCTTACAGCATCTTGCTTTTCCAACTAGGGTTGTAGTTTGGCTAGTAATAATAATAATAATAATGATTGTAAGATTGTAGATAATAAAGAAACTTTTGAGGATGTGCGGGTCATGAACCCCAGTCCTACAGATCACCAAGATCACAATGGGGTACCACTATGTTTTTCTTGCTCAGTCGGTGTGGATTATTTCATAAAAACCTTACACACTACTGTCAGAGCACATCAGTTATTTCATACTGTAACCTACAATAGTCAGCAAAAGTATCTTTCTTCTCAGTTTACACCGAGAGTTTGAAAAACATTGTTTTCATTAGATAATTTTAGGTTACATTAAACCACATTGGCTTTGTGACAGTATTCTCTAGTTATGTGAAATAATTTGTACCGTTACACATTCTAGCATGATTCGTCAATTAGTTGTTTCGATAATCTATTTGACGATACATATCTTGCGTAGGCTCATTCCCCTGTTCAAATACCATTATCTAATTGTGAGAAGGCTTATTGGACAAATTAGTCTAGGCTATCCT
>NC_090766.1:43765677-43778177 GCF_036898095.1 Palaemon carinicauda | reverse complement strand
ACACACACATATACATACATACATACATACATACATACATACATAAAACAACAACAACAAATGTAGCCGTTTCTAATCCACTGTAGGACAAAAGCCTCAGACATGTTAATTGATTTCTGGGGTTTGGCCAGTTTTTATAACCACGCTGGCCAGTGTGGTTTGGTGATGCGGGAGATTATCGTCTGATCCCTCATAGCGAACCAACCTAGTATGGGTAGCCCTAACTAGTACAGCTTTGCTCGTCGTCAAAACGAGCAAACCGTTTTACCGCGTCAAGGTACACCAGTCAGAAAGTTTTATATATATATATATATATATATATATATATAAAGTATATGCGTGTGCATATGTATGTGTATATATATGTGTATATATATATGTATATATATGTATATATATGTATATGTATTTATATATGTATATATATATATATATATATATATATATTTATATATATACTTTTGCCCAAACTTTAGGTATTCCAACATGTCCTCAATTTTCTATTCATAACCTATTTAAAGATTCATCCTTCGTGTCGGTGGAGACGTCCTCCACCTCAGAATCTGAATTGAAAGCTGAGAAATCAACAAGAGCAGAATACCAAGAGAGCTAATATACCTAGGAAGGGGGGAAGACCAAATGAAGGCATTCAGACTAAGAACGTCAGATTTTTTTTTTTTTTTTTTTTTTTTTTTTTTTTTTTTTTTTTCTGGAACAGGATTCGCATGGGAATCCGGAACCAAATGGCATTTAGGAGGAAAAATGTAAAAGACGTGTTTTTTCATCTTTTGAGTGCGAGGAGCATTTTCATTTGCGGAGAGCAAATTTTGGAGGGTGCGTTCAATTGGGGATTATGGGGGTTACACGTTTTGTTGGTCTGATCTAAGCGGGTTTGGGGCTGGATGTGTGAGGATGCCTGAGAGGTCGCGAGTAGAAAGCGTTTTCATAAAAGTCATCATTATTTATTTTTCAATAATAATGATAATATCTCATTATTACCATTATTTTTTATATTGTTATTGAGAAACAAATAATGATCACTTCTATGAAAACGTTTCTCTATTGTCGACCTCTCGAGCACAACAAACGCCTATCCAGCCTGTGGTCTGATTGGTAACGTCTCTGCCTGGTGTTTGCCAGTGGGGGGTTCGAGTCCCGCTCAGACTCGTTAGTGCCATTAGTGTCTGCAACCTTACCATCCTTGTGAGCTAAGGTTTGGGGGGTTTGGAGGAGCCTATAGGTCTATCTGCTGAGTCATCAGCAGCCACTGCCTGGCCCTATCTGGTCCTAGCTTGGGTGGAGAGGAGGCTTGGGTGCTGATCATATAATATATGTTTAGTCTCTAGGGCATTGTCCTGATTGGTAGGGCAATGTCACTGTCCTTTGCCTCTGCCTCTGCTTAAATCCGTCCAACATAAACTCAACTGAACGCGCCTTTAATGAAAAATAAACTCTTAATTCGCATATATAAAACTATGAATATAATAGTGATATGCAAATTCAATAGTACAGCTGTTCACATTCATTAACGCAAAGATAATATGCTGCATTGTAATGTAAATTTTTAACATGATGGTAAAAATGCTTGAATTTCCAATAGGTCGGTTGCTCGATTCGAGGATGGGCGGGAATGAGGGCTGAAGTTAGGGATTGTGGTCCGGGTGGGGCTGGCGAGATATCAGGTAACGGGTGTCCTTTTACTAAACCCAATGTCAACTCAACTTTGTGTTTTGGTCTTTACCGTTTAGAGGAAATTTAAATCGAGTTAGTTTACAATTTCGAATTAAAATCCGTATTTTAAACTCGGTACAGTTTCGTTTTTATTCTCATGTAAATTTTATTTTAGTTTTTATGTCAAGTAATCTTCAAATATCAATACGAATATGTTCTCAGATTCAGTCTTGATCAACATCAACTAAATCCAGTTATTTCTCAATTTCGAATTCAAATCCCTATATTAAACTCAATACAGCTTCATTTTCATTTTCATGGGAATTTTATTTTCGTTATCATTTTGATCTTCAAATATCAATTTAAATATAACCTTAGATTCTGTTTTGAACAACATATCTCTGCATATATCAATATTGATTTAGATTTAAGTTAGGTTTTGATTTTTGTCTTAGGTTTATGTAAACTAGTTTCTAAAAGATAATTTCAAACAAACTGCATCATATACAGAAACTGGTTTTGTATTCCTTATATCAAAGGGCTAAAAGTCTATGCCTACTTTGTTAAAATTAGTCTCCATAAAGATTTTTAAATTTGGAAGTGCTTTGTATAAGGTTTTTATTATTTTCAAACTTCGATTTTTCCTTTTATCATGCTTCGGGGGTGTTAGAGTACACGAATTTTATGAATGATCTTTTGTATAATGTATGCAAATGGTATGAAAGGCATATTATTTGTTTCTGTATATTATATAAGAATTTTTTTTATACTCCAAACTAAATTTTCTTTATATATATATATATATATATATATATATATATATATATATATATATATATATATATAATATTTATATATATATACACATATATTTTTATATATATATATTATATATATATATATATATATATATATATATATATATATATATATATATATATATATATGTAGATATATAATATATATGTATATATACACATATTTTATATTATATATATATATATATATATATATATATATATATATATATATATATATATATATATATATATTATCTTCTATTAGCCAGCTTTTTTCCCATTCCTATGGGGTTACACGGTTGCCTTCTTTTTGAAGGACTTTGCTTTAGCTTTTGGGGTGGACAGTAGTCCCGACCGGCTGCCCTGCCTGACGTCGCCTAGACCCCGGGAGCTTATGTTTGTGTGTTGTACCAGCCACCATCGTCCTTCCTCCCAGCAGCGAGGAGTCATGGCGTGGTTAGGTCGACAGTTCGCGACGTGTGAGGTGCCTGTTAAATTTTAGAAGGTGTTGGAATGGCTGTGTTTGTGTGTGTATTAGTCTGTAACACCCATTGGCTTTACGCAAACCTATCCGTTGATTACGTACATAATCCTGAGGTTCCTAGATGGATAGCAAAGTGTGTGTGTGTGTGTGTGTGTGTATGTGTGTGTGTGTGTTTCCAATTATTCTTATTCATCATCATCTCCTCCCACGCCTATTGACGCAAAGGGTCTCAGTTAAATTTCGCCAGTCGCCTCTATCTTGAGCTTTTAATTCTATACTTCTCCATTCAACATTTCCTACTTCACTCTTCATAGTCCTCAGCCATGTAGGCCTTATAACTGTTCGGTTTAGATCAGCCAATTTATTTCTAAATATCAATTATTCTTTTTTTCGAAAAACATTTAATAATTCAGCTTTTTATGGTTGTAAAACAAATAAATGTTTCACATAGAAATATGATTATTCATATGCGAAAGTTCACTGAAATTCTAAGGTTAAAATTTGCGTTTTTAGTATTTCAAAATTAAATATCTTGAATTTTGAAGTACTACTAGTAGTTCAAAACGGCTATTAAAATTCTTCACAACTGATTTAGACTTTTCGCTTGACCGTGAATTAAATAGCAACTTACGAGGCACTCCTGTAGATGTGAGGTTAGTGGCCTCAGTACACCTCAAGTGGTGCACTGCAGTCATTATTTAAAATCTTTTTGGCTTCTTTTGGTCCTCTAACCTTTTACAGTACCTCCTTGCCACCTTCCGTTCTTCCCTCTTGTTGTCAATCTCTTAGCTTTTCCTAAGCAATGCAACTATAGTCAATTTTTTTAGCGAGGCAGATTTGCACCGACTCGCAGCGGTGCCCTTTTAGCTTGGAAAAGTTTCCTGATCGCTGATTGGTTGGACAAGATAATTCTAACCAATCAGCGATCAGGAAACTTTTCCGATTAAGAGGGCACCGCTGCGAGTCGGTGCAAATGCGCCTCATTAAGAGAAATTGACAATAGCTGGTTTTACACATATTGCACGAGAGTGATGAATGGCCTCCTAGGTCACTGTGCCAGGCCTTCTGGTACCAATTCATGCACTTGAAATATTTTGTTGCTTATTCGTCCGGAATTTTAAGAACAGCTGTTGAGGAACGTAAATAATCCAAGGTTTATTTCTTAGACTCTCAAGAATTAAGTTTGCTCATAAAGAGAAGGTTCTTGAGAAAGAAAAAATAGGGAAGAGAATTAAAGTATCGAATCATATTAGGTACGAGGGGAAGAAAGGGGAAGATGGGGAACAAGATAAAGATGTGGCTAATGTAAATAAGAGACTAGAGGAAAAGAAGGGTTCTTAATTTTCCTTTGATAGAGGAGACAAACTAAGCTGGGAAAGGGTGAATGAATTTCAGGTTCAAGAAATGGGATGATGAAATAATCAGACAGTAAAATGAATGAAGCCTCTGCAGAATAAAATTGTAATTATATGAAATTGGACAAATAAAATGAGGCCTTAGGAAAAATAAATATGATTGTAATAAAAACGGTTAAGATAAAATATCGAGGAGTGAAATAAAGGAAAATAGAGACGTGAAAACTAGACTAAAGGAAGAAAATTGTGTTTTAAGATAAGGAACTAGACATAGAAAGGATCCTTATTTTCCATAGATGATGTTCAGGAACAGTTAACGAGGCTTGAAATTTTTAGTGACGTCACTGATAGGAAAATGGTATCCCTGAAGAACACTGAAGCTGTACAGGAGGTAAGTGGCATTTTTTATTCATTCTTGTTTTTGTTTTGGTTCATCTGAATTAATTATTATCTTGATTTATCTCGGGAAGTTTTCAGTTATTAGAAGCAATACCTGTTTTATAAATTGTCCCCCCCCCTCAAAAAAAGAAAATCAAATTTATTTTCCAATCGTAATTAAGCAATGAACATTATTAGATGCAATACATTTCCTGTAAACATTACTTTTTTTTTATTGTCAGTAATTAGGGAAAATTAATGGTATAACCCGAAAGGAATGCTAAGTAGCAAAAAGGATGCAACTTAAGCGCCACTTTTGCTCTTGAAAGTAATTTCGTGTATACCTCCTGCTGGAGGTAATGAGTGCATTTGCATGCAGGACCCATTAGCGTCCTGATCGTATTTTTCACATCTCCAAGCCACTATCGCTTCAGCTGTGTATCAAGTTTATTTCCCATTGCCTAATTTTGCTCTTGTCCTTACGCTCATTAGCTTTAGTATTTTATGTCAGTGCAAACTAAATATCTTGTTATCCGTATGTTCAGTAACGCTTCTGTGCTTATTATATAGTTAATTTATTTAAAAAAAAAATTTCAATGTTGATCTGAAATTTGTTTTGCCTTTTCTTTAAACAATTTTCTCCTTATTTTAGTCCCAAATTTGTATTGTATTTTCTTAAAACAATTTTCTCATTTTAGTTACAAAATTGTATTGTATTTTCTTTAGAGAAAAATTACTTACGTTAATTAACATTTTTGCCGTATTTTTTTTTTTTAAATTTTTCTTTGGGTTAATTAAAAATTTTGTGCTCGCATACACAAGACTACTGGAATGAAAGGCTCTCATGATTTTATTCCAACGCTTCATCTTGTTTTACTAAACATTTGTCTGTATAGATATATTCTCCCACGAGAGAAACTTATGATGGCAAAGGCACATCTTCAGTTATATATCAATATATATATATATATATATATATATATATATATATATATATATATATATATATATATATATATATATATATATATATATATATGCTTATATATATATATATATATATATATATATATATATATATATATATATATATATATATATATATATATACATATACATATATATATATTTATATATATATATTATATATACATATACATATATATATATATATATATATATATATATATATATATATATATATATATATATATACAGTGTGTACAGTAAAGCTGTTGACAATAAGAATTTTATTATAAATAATATTTCGTTGTTTATAACATCACGCTCAAATTAATCGTGCATTCATGAAAGGAACATTTTCTGTTTTAAAATTGTGGTATTTTAAAGAGTAATATTCACATTTATTATTATTATTATTATTATTATTATTATTATTATTATTATTATTATTATTATCATTATTATTATTATTATTATTATTATTATTATTATTATTAGTTTCAGAACGAGGAAATACACTTCTAGATGCCCATTGTACATAAACAAGTAAAGCATCAATAAAGCTGGGAAAATGAGTTTTGATTGAAAGAGACAAATGAGACTGCCCCATATACATATACACAGAACATCTAATTGTAATAAACCATTATCTTATTCACATATATGTGTATATACCGATGTGAATTCATCGAGTAATGTATATACAGTACTCATACATGCATAAATGCATTCTCTTTTTAATCGAGATTTACACTAGCATTCATACATGTATATAATTTTTATTTTTCATCTCGTATCTTCATACACGTACAAAATAACGTAAACAGGACCTCTTTAGTTTTAAGTATCTAAATGTATACAATACTGGCGCACTTGCAGGTGTTAGAAGTCTGATTTATGTAACAAACTTTAAGGACACTTTTACTTGCGGTGGCCGGTGGTTGGGGGGGGGGGGGGGGTGCGCATTGAAGGCTCCTGTCGAAAGTGTTTTACTTAAGTCTAACCAAGAGGCTATACCGAAAACGAGTAAGCCTGTTTCTCTTTGCGTGTTGTGTGTTCAAGAGGTTCTTGAACACCTTTTGGAGAGTTTTAAGGGCAATTTTGGAATAACGCAGCTGGTTGTAAACATCGCCTCTATGTTTTTAAAGGGTTATCCTTTAAAGATTTAAAGGACGTTTATGAATGGCATAGGCGAGGAGCAGTGGCAATACCCAAGCAGGTCAATGCCCTAGAGACTGACTATATATATATATGATCAGCTCCCAAGCTAGGACAAAGGGGGTTTAAAGGTTTAAAGGTCGCTCATGAATGGCAGAGGCAAGGGAAAGTGACATTGCCCTAGCAATCAAGACAAAGCCCTAGAGACTGACCATATATTATATGATCAGTGCCCAAGCCTCCTCTCCAACCAAGCTAGGACCTAGGAGGGCCAGGTAGTGGCTGCTGATGACTCAGCAGATAGACCTGTCGGCTCCTCAAAGCCCCCAACCTTAGCTCACAAGGATGGTAAGGTTTCAGACACTAATGACACTAACGAGTGTGAGCGGGACTCGAACCCCCGACTGGCAAACACCAGGCAGAGACGTTACTAATCAGGCCACAGCAACCCATGGATATTAATGGCTCAGCAGGTACACCTATAGGCTCCCCCAAACTCCCTATCCTTAAGTTAGCTCACAAGGATGGTGAGGTTGCAGACACTACAAGAAATCATCAACCTTGAGCTTCAGAGCTTATACATGATCTCGAACAAAATTAAGTCCCTGAATGAATTTGCGTTAGAGATGATAACCGATGGGAATTACCGTGTTGTTTTTGCATTACCAAATGATTATTTTATTCATAATTTTATATTAAGAAAAGGCTAACCGATGTGAATTACCGTTTTGTTTTTGCATTACCAAATAATTATTTTATTTATAATTTTATATTAAGAAAAGGCTAACCGATGGGAATTACCGTTTTGTTTTTGCATTACCAAATAATTATTTTATTTATAATTTTATATTAAGAAAAGGCTAACCGATGGGAATTACCGTTTTGTTTTTGCATTACCAAATAATTATTTTATTTATAATTTTATATTAAGAAAAGGCTAACCGATGGGAATTACCTTTTTGTTTTGCATTACCAAATAATTATAATTTTATTTACGATTTTGTATAGAGAAATAGTTAAACTTTTGTCGGAAAAGTGATCATTTGAGAGCTAGTACAATCTCCCAACCTCTAAGGATTCGTATTGATTTGAAGTATGAACGATTCCTTTGGTGTAGGAGGAGGTATGCGCTTCGTGAGTGGCGTTTTGCTCCGGCCTGTTTATAGTTTCTTCCACCAATCCATTATTCTTGTTCTCTTAATCAATGGTTGAATCAGTATTATTATTATTATTATTATTATTATGATTATTATTATTATTATTATAATGATGATGATGATAATGATAATGATTATGATATTGTTGATGATGATGATGATTATTATTATTATTGTTATTATTATTATAATCTTTCTGATGCTTTCAGCTTGTCTTTGCGGACTCGGTTAATGATCTAAGAATTGCGATAATGAGATCTTAATGGAAAGAATATATAAATAAAACCGCTGATGCTTTGAAGCCATTTGTTGATGAAAATAGTATATAATCCCCCAAACCTCTCTCTCTCTCTCTCTCTCTCTCTCTCTCTCTCTCTCTCTCTCTCTCTCTCTCTCTCTCTCTCTCTCTCTCTCTCTCTCTCACAGTACAAGACTACTGGGGATGAAAGGCTCCCTTTCCTGACTTTATTCCAGTGCCTTATCTTGTTATACTAAACATTTGTCTGTACAGATATATTTTCCCGAGAGAAACTTTTGATGGCAATATATATATATATATATATATATATATATATATATATATATATATATATATATATATATGTATATATATATATATATATATGTATATATATATATATATACATACATATATATATATATATATATATATATATATATATATATATATATATATATATATATGCAGAGGAATCACAGGGGAAATGAAAATACGAAATATACGCTTAAGTCCTGACTAGTTTCTTGATACTTCTTCAGTCCTCTGAAGAAGTATCACGAACATAGTCAGGACTTAAGCGTATATTTCGTATTTTCATTTTCCCTGTGTTTCTTCTGCATCTGAGCATCACGTTTTCCTGTGATTTTTACGCATATATATATATATATATATATATATATATATATATATATATATATATAGGTAGATAGATAGATAGATAGAAAGATAGAAAGCAAAGTCCTTCAAAAGAAGGCAACCGTGTTATTCCATGCGAATTGGAAAAAGACGCTAAAAGAAATATATATATATATATATATATATATATATATATATATATATATATATATATATATATATATATATATATATATTTATAATATATGTATATAATTATAGTCGATATTTTTCTGCGAGAGAAACCCTAAACTTTTCGTTCTTGTAATTGGCGCTTTAGGGATTTTTACCCCCCCCCCAAAAAAAAAAAATCCCCATTGTTTACTCCACCCCATAAAGAAGTTTTCCGGTGGATTAATATTACATTTGAAAACTGTACTTTTACATTGTATTGAACAGAAGTTGTCATGCTTTAAAATATCTGTTATTATTGTTTTTTCCCATTGCTGTTATTGTTATAAATCCTTAATTAACATGCCATTTTAGATCGATTTTAATGATATTGTAAAAATATCTTTGTAAAACGAAAGGATTCCAAAAGACTAACACACCAAGGAGACTGGATGGTATAAAAAAGATAAATAAAATTCTTAAAATTTTTTCGAACTCCTATATAATGGGCGAGCAAAATAACCCAATTTTCAGGCCATTATTTGTCTCCTCGTTCCACATCGCTTCCAGCGACAGCGTTTGGTACTTTGGCAAATTAGCTTCTAGAGAAGTTGCCCCCTTTCACTGACTTAAATAGAAAATGGATGGGACTGGTGCGGAGTCAAATAGATACATTTTCTCCATATATTTCAGGGCCGGACAGGACACTGCATCTAATATATATATATATATATATATATATATATATATATATATATATATATATATATATATATATATATATATATATATATATATATATATATATATATATATATATATTATTTTTATTTTCATACCATATGCATTCATGTTATCCATAAATTGTCATTTGAATGAATTTGTTGCCAATTGAAATGTGATAGTAAATTGATTTATTGCTTTGGAAGTATTTAATTGTGTAGTAAATTTATTCTATTCTTGAGTGTGACTTGTTTCAAGATTTATCAGTCTGATATGAATTTAGTATATCTTATGAAGTGTGAAGCCAAATAGTTCTTATTGTGTAGACACAAAATCTATGATATTTAATAGAGGCATTTTGTTAGTTCATAATGTTATCCACTATCATAACCACATTATCATTTGCAATATGCTTTAAAAATTGTTACAATACATAACACTATCACTTATGTTACGCTTCATTTACAGACCTGTTACGCTTCACTTTGTAACTTTATTAGCTAGCATTGTAACGGGGCAAACATCAATTAAAATTTCAATACTGCGTTAAACTTTTCTTCTTTAGTTAATAATAAATTGATTGGTAGGCCATGTGAATCCTCCTTACCAAGCTTCCTCTGAATGAAAAAGGAACAGCAAAAGATGTTAGATTAACCTCAATTAAATGAATTAAACAGTAGCTTATTAGTACACCTACGTCAAGGCACCAGCCACATGTTGAGATCTTACCGCTAGAGAGTTATTGGATCTTTAGCCTGGCCAGGTAGCACTGCATTGGAAATCTCTCTAGTTACGGCTTAGTTTTTCTTCACCTACTGTACACATACACCGAATAGTCTGGCATATTCTTAACATATTTTCCTCTGTTCTCAAACACCTGACAACACTGAGGTTACCAAACAATTCTTCTTTGTTCGAGGGGTTAACTACTGCATTGTAATTATTCAGTGGCTACTTTCAACTTGGTAAAGGTAGAAGAGACTTTAGCTATGGTAAGCAGCTCCTCTACGAGAAGGGCACAGCAAAATCAAAATCTTGGGTAGTTCCTTGACCTCTGTACCATGGTCTCCTACTGCCTTTCTTGAGGCACACTGTTCTATCTGTTTCCTTATTCCCTTTCCTCACTGAGCTATTTTCCCTGTTGGAGCCCGTGCGCTTATAGCATCCTGCTTTTATAGGATTGTAGCTTCGTTGTTATTAGTGGTAATAATGGGCGCCCTTTAACTACAAGAAGCCATGGTAAGACCCTGTATTAGAAATCATTAGGCATGTTGGTAAATATGTTTTGGGACACTTTATTACATGTAATTTCTCCCTTTTCTCTTTTAATATCAGTATCCAGTATGTTTATTGTATGAATATTTGTTCTTCTGTCGAAGAAATTACCCTAAGGTTAGGTTTAAGTTTCAAATAAAATTCTATGTGTAAAGTTGACCAATTGTCTATTCTCATCGAGTTTAAAACTAGTACCTTTTATCATTCAATAAAACTGTATTAGAACGTGTACTAGAAAAGCCACATTATAATTATTATAATAATAAAAGTTATTATTATTAGTAGTAGTATCACTATTTTTTTTACTGATGTCATAAGTGTAAGATCACTGTTCCCCTCATGTAACTCTGTATATGGCTTTTGCTGAAATAAAGATTATTATTATTATTATTATTATTATTATTATTATTATTATTATTTTGAAAATAATTTGCATTCCAGTTTCCATTCTGTTAGATTTTCTTTATTGTCTTTATCCTAATTTTCGTTTATTTCTACCAGTGGGGTACCCACTGTCAAGTCTCATCACTCGGTGGAACTGGTTGCTACGTAATCTTCTCATAATCGTCTTTTTAAAGCGATATTCATCGCGCGGTTAAAGGAAAGAGGTGACTCCTCCGTATCACGTGACGCAACGCGGTGTCAGGTCTCCGAAAAGTTAGCAGCACATCCATGTTGTCTTTTCGATGCTTAGGTGAGATTTGTCGGGATTTATTTGTTTATGGGGAGTTAGGTTACCCGTGAAAAGACTGAAAGGGGAAAGACAAGATGAGCATGAGATTATAATGAAGGGTAGGAAATGGGAGGCGAGACCTGCGGGTCTTGCAGTTTTTCATCAGTTTTCCCTTTGCCTGTACAGAAAACGGAACGTGCATTGCCAAGACTGCGAAAGACTTTTTTAAAGTAATATCTAGAATTTAATATATTTCAGTGAAGGTGAAACTTCAGTTGAGCCTATTACTGTGAAAGAAAATTTGCTGCGAAAGACTTTTCTTAAGTATTATCTAGAATTTAATATATTTTAGTGAAGGTGAAACTTCAGTTGAGCCTATTACTGTGGAAGAAAGTCTGCTGCGAAAGACTTTTCTTAAGTAATATCTAGAATTTAATATATTTCAGTGGAGGTGAGGCTTCAGTTGAGCCTATTACTGTGGTGAAGGAAAATCTGCTGCGAGATTTTTCTTAAGTAATATCTAGAATTGAATATATTTCAGTGGAGGTGAAACTTCAGTTGAGAATATTATTGTGGAAGAAAATCTGGTACTTTACTTATTATAGTAGAAAGGACATTAAGTGGAAGAAAACGTTGATTGCTTGCACAATTTATAAAAACTGAATTGTTTGCCCAAGTTATGAAAAAGACTCACTGCATATTTGAGGTGAAAAAGAAGTGTGGTTCACACGCGCTCACATCAGTGAACTTTTTTTTTCTTATCTCTAAAACTCTATGGTTTGAAGAGAAACAAAAATTTAATTTCGAAAAAAAGTTTGATTCCAATTTGTTTATTA
>NC_090766.1:43743177-43763177 GCF_036898095.1 Palaemon carinicauda | reverse complement strand
TATATATATATATATATATATAGATATATATATATAGATATATATATATATATATATTTATATATTTCTCTCTCTCATTCCATCTCCAAAAATTCTCAAAATTTAACCCTCCCCAAATAACGTCCATAAAACTCAGTCCATATCACTCCAAAATATTTTCTCTCTCTCTCTCTCTCTCTCTCTCTCTCTCTCTCTCTCTCTCTCTGTCTGTCTCATAGATAGGGAAAAATATTTTCCAGCATTTAAGAAAGAAGATTCCAATTTGGGGATGGGATGAATGTCTTGCATGCCTGATTGCTATGAATGGAAAAAGAGATTCGTTGGCATGATTTGATACGTATACCAGATATTAATTGCTCAACGTGAAATTGCAGTTTTTCCTTATATTGCAGTGCAGCTGAGACTGCAATTCACATCATAAATTGATATAACTGGAATTTAGGAAGAGTGCCTTTGCATGATCTTCCGTTTCTGTTCGTGAAAGGTTATGTTTCTGTACGTAAAATTTCCGTGAAAGGTTATGTTTCTGTACGTAAAATGTTATATTTATGTACGTAAGAAGACAGTTTTTGTATGCAAAAGGCTGTTTCTGTTCGTAAAAGGTTGTTTCTGTGTGCAAAAGGCCGTGTTTCTTTATATAAAAAAGGCAGTTTTTCTACCTAAAAGGCTGTTTTCTGTACGTAAAAGGTCATGTTTCTATACGTGAAAGGCTATGTATCTGTACGCCCAAAAGGCAGTTTTTGTACGCAAAAGGCTATTTCTGTAGGCAAAAGGTCATGTTTCTGTACGTAAAAGGCACTTTTTGTATGCAAAAGGCTGTTTCTGTGCATAAAAGGTCATGTTTCTGTATGTAAAAGGCTATGTTCCTGTACGTAAAAAAGGTACTATTTGTACGCAAAAGGCTGTTTCTGTACGTACAAAGTCATGTTTCTGTACGTGAAAGTCCATATTTCTGTACGTAAAAAAGGCACATTTCGTACGCAAAAGGAAATAAAAGGTCGTGTTTCTGTAGGTGCAAGGCTATGTTTCAGCACGTTAAAAAGGCAATTTTTGTACGCAAAAGGTCGTATTTCTTTACGTTAAAGACTGTTTCTGTACGTCTAAAGGGCAGTTTTTGTACGCAAAAGACTGTTTCTGTACGTAAAAGGTTATGTATCTGTGCGTCAAAAAGGCAGTTTTTCTACGCAAACAGCTCTTTCTGTACTTAGAAGGTTATGTTTCTGAATGTCAAAAAGGCAGTTTTTTACGCAAAAGGCTGTTTCTGTACGTAAAAGGTCCTGTATCTGTACGTGAAAGGCTGTTTCTGAACGTCAAAAAGGCAGTTTTTGTACGCAAAAGGCTGTTTCTGTACGTAAAAGGTCATGTATCTGTACGTGAAAGGCTGTTTCTGAACGTCAAAAAGGCAGTTTTTGTACGCAAAAGGCTGTTTCTGTACGTAAAAGGTCATGTATCTGTACGTAAAAGGCTGTTTCTGAACGTCAAAAAGGCAGCTTTTGTACGCAAAAGGCTGTTTCTGTACGTAAAAGGTCATGTATCTGTACGTGAAAGGCTATGTTTCTGAACGTCAAAAAGGCAGTTTTTGTACACAAAAGGCTGTTTCTTTACGTAAAAGGTCATGTATCTGTACGTGAAAGGTTGTTTCTGTACGTAAAAGGTAATGTTACTGTAAGTGAAAGATATGTTTCTGTACGTCGAAAATTTTCAGATAGTCAGGATTTTATCATTTAACTTTATTTATTTCATATTATTTTAAGGAAGTTTATATTTTGAATTCATTTGCGATTTTATGAAATAATTTCTCGTGAATTCAACACCATTGATAAGATTTTTTATGAATTTTAATGGTGCCTTTTGCGAAGCGCTATCTTTTGCAAATTCATGAAAAAAAGTCTTCATTATAATGAAAACTTTTTTCCTGAATTCTGAAATATAATGATCTTACTATGCCTTTTTTCAAGAATTCACATTAACACTCGGCTGTGACTGTTATCCACTAATTCACTTATATACTTTTTTGGCTGTGACTGTTTTTCACGAATTTACAAAATCAAAATTTTGGCTCTTATATTTTTCTTACAAAATATCGTTTACTTCGCTGTGATTTGTTTCCACAAAATACCAACAACAGTTAGTTGTTGTTGACCTTTTTTCATGAGTTAACGACAACACTTTATTTTCTTTCATTTGATTTTTTTCTCCTCACGAATTTTGGCAACATTCTCTTGCTGTGACAGGTTTTTTTCACGAATTCATAACAGTCACCTTGTGGGAGTCTAATAAATTCATTTTAACTATAAATATTTTTCTTGTTATTATTAGGAATTTACTAGATCAATAACTTATGAAGTTTCCAATGACCTCATCCTACTTGTAGCTTTGCTTGAATTTCGTAAAATCACTACTGTTTTATTTTTTTTTTCTGACAATTTTTCTATCATCTGAGCGTTATATAATCCCTACAACAGTAGATTTTTTTTTAATCTGAACTTATCATATAATAATGAAGGGCCTCTGAAAGATCTAAACATCTTTCGCACAGTTATCCTTACATTAAGGGGTAGGTTGTCCTTCTACCAAAGGCATCCTCTTCCATCAAATCTCTTCTCTCCATATCATCCTTCACTTAATCTCGCCATCTAATTCTCTTTCGATGTTGCCCTTGTACCATGTTCCTCTCAAGCCCTCCTCGCTCTTTCCCAAAATCCATTCTCAACACGTGTCCACACCACCTCAAAATATGAACATTCGAAGGAACAAATAAAAAAAGCCTACTCACTTTGTAAAGAAATCCCATACGTGGAAAAGCATGAGGCAAAATATGGGTAAAGCAACCCTCCATAAAAAAGATGCCCGATATGTGAAAAAGCATTCACGTAACAAAATACAATGGAATAACGAAGTGAGCAAAACCAATAAGATTATATAAGAGAATTAGGGTACACGATAAAATAATTCTTGAATATCTACGTAAAAAAATTCTTTTTTTAAGAAGCATCGTAACCTTTCTCAAACTTATGAGCAAGAAGAGGCGGGAAGAAGTTCACATGTATAAATTGCCAATGCTGTCGCTGATTTTCGATATAAAACAACCCAAATAGTAATTTAAGTCGAAGGGTCTGGTGAGGCGACTGGTGGTGGGGTGCTTCTTAGTGTGTGTGTGTGTGTGTGTGTGTGTGTGTGTGTGTTTTGAGAAGGAAGCTAGAGAAATTCTTCGAAGATTTGGATAAAAAAAGTTTTGGTCATACATTTGTTTATATAAGTATATATCCCAAAGAAAGTATGAGGAAAATTTATGATATTGTATTCATAAAATGTGAAATAATTAATAGATGGAGTCATTGCAAAAATAAGACTAATTGAAGGGTTATGTAACGACTGTTATGCGTTTTCCTATCAGTCACCCATCCAAGTAATGAACACATCCAAATATGCCTATACATCTACATCATGTATACTTATACTATATTTTATCTATGTTGATTTGTCCTCTCAGCCAATCAGGATTGGCAGGGAAACAAGTTGAAGTAAAATTAAAAATCATGTTGATATTCTCGCAAAACGTCTTCATAATAATACTGTAGTATTGATAATAATTATAATGACGATAATAAAAATAGGGGAGATTATAATAGAAGTAATGATATTATTCTATGTTTGATTTTGACATAAAGAATTGTTGTTTGTGTAACTTTCAACCTTCATCACATTTCAGTATTTGAGAAACTAAGTTTGTTTCGTAAACAAGGAAAAAAAAAACCTTCCTAATTCTTCCTATATTTCGTTCATTGTTGGGTACGAAGGATCTCCATGAGAGATTATTTCTCACGTGAGTACAAACTTGGACACGCCCTTCAGCAATTAAGTGTTTCACCTGTTAGGAAATCATAAGATAAACTCGAAATATTTGCTTTTAATTTCAGTGATATTCAATACGCGGTCCTGCTCCTCGAATATCCACTGATTTGTTCCTGTTTGTCTTGCTTCTTTTTCCTTTTCTTTTGTAGGTTTGCAAACTCAATGTTTACCTCTGTGAAATTAAGCCACAGTTACGCTTTTCCTCTGTTGAATGTTGCCTCTGTTAGTATTTTCCATTGCTGAACTATAGCTCACTTTATGTTTACCTGGGTAGGATGAGGCCTTGCTTTCCATTTGCGTCTTTCATGATTCTTAGTTTATATATGAAATATATGTTTTAATGTTGTTAATGTTTTTATATTTTGTTTTAATTGTTCATTACTTCTTATATCGCTTATTTATTTCCTTATTTCCTTTCCGCACTGGGCTATTTTTCCCAGTTGGAGCCCTTGGGGTTATAGCGTCTTGCTTTTCCAACTAGGGTTGTAGCTTAGCTAGTTATATATTGAATCATTAGAGCTCATTCGAATTAAATACAATGAATTAGGTCAACTGGCGGGTCGTGAAGGTGGGTAAGAATAGCTGGAACGTAAGACTGTGATCTCGCCAGGTTAATCCTTAAATACAATTAGCATTTTGATCCCTAATTTTTATTATGTTGATTATCACACGCACGCGCGCGCGCACACACACATATATATATATATATATATATGTATATATATATATATGTATATATATATGTGTATATATATATATGTATATATATATATGTATATATATATATATATATATACATGCATGCATATATATATATATATACATATATATATATATATATATATATATATATATATATATATATATACACACACATGTATATATATATATACACACACATGTATATATGTATATCTATAAGTGTGTGTGTGTTTGTTATATATATATATATATATATATATATATATTTATAAGTATATATATGTATATATATATATATATATATACATACATATATATATATGATGTATAAATAACGATTTTCGAACATAACTATATCTAAACAGAAGTTCAAAAGTTATTTCTAATATGGCTCATTTGTTTAACAACGCAATATATTCACAAAACCTTCACGTATCTGCATACGAGAACCCCGCCCCTCACACATGCACATACATAAATGAACAGATCATAAACGAGCTCCTGGGTTGCCTTTGATATGCAAATTATGAATGTGATGTCTAGATTAATGCAGAGCCCCTGCCCAGTGGATGGAACCGCGTTTGTACTCTGCTCATAAAGATAATCCTGATTGACGGGATGGTTTTAGAAACAGAGTATCGCGGGATTCCTCTGGACTAGACCTTATGAGCGGTGCCATAGCCTCTGTACCATGGGCTTATAGCATCTTGCTTTTCCAACGAGGGTTGTAGCTTAGCAAATAATAATAATAATAATATACTCAATTTTTTTTAATGAGGTGCATTTGCACCGACTCGCAGCGGTGCCTTTTTAGCTCAGGAAAGTCTCCTGCTATCTGATTGGTTGGAATTATCTTGTCCAACCAATCGGCGATCAGAAAACTCTTCCGAGCTAGAAGGGCAACCCTGCGAGTTGGTGCAAATCTGCCTTACTAAAAAGAATCGACTATAGCGGGTTTTTTTTAGGGCTTCTTAGTGCTCATTGCTAGTGATGTTTGGTTAGATTTGCCTTTATCCTGCCGTCGTAGTGAGGTAAAGATGCCAGTGCACATCAGGCTTGAAGGTACACACAGGAACTTGTTCTATCTGGTTCCTTATTTCCTAACCTTGATATGCTATTTTCCTTGTTAGAGCCTTAGGGTCGTGGCTTGGCTAGTAGTAATGATTATAATAACTTCCTTGCCGTTTTTCCTTTTATTTCCTTTCCTCACTAGGCTATTTTCCCTATTGAAGCCCTTGGGCTTATAGCATCCTGCTTTTCCAATTAGGGTTGTAGCTTAGCAAGTAATAATAATAATAATAATAATAATAATAATGCGTTCCTGAATGGTCTTGACAGTGCCCTTTCTATCCCCTCTAACTAGTTAAGCCTTCTTTATCTCCATTATCACCTCCCTTCTTCCATATGCTGTCCAACCTCTTTCAACATCCTCATGGTGCTATTGCAAGGTTTTCCCGCAGTTGCATCTTGGCACTGAAGGGTCTTCCAGGCACCGGGCCGTATGGCCGATTTCATTTTATGAAAAACCATTAATATCCTCAGTGCAATTGAATTCTATAGATATGCCTCTCGCACCACAAGGCCGTACGTATATAATGACACTTTTAAGTTTACCAAAGGTTTAAAAAAAGAACAATAACTACTGTAATACAGTCTGCAAATATCAACAAGTTATTTGGGAACTTAGGGTTTGCGATGATCTGAAAACATGATTTCAGTTTTTCCCATTAATGTAGTGTTAATTGGATAATGGCATTTAAATGAGAGAGCGGTTGGGAGGGAGTGAGGAGGGCTTTGGAGGAACCTGTTAGAGAGGAAGACCAAGAGAGAGACAGAGAATTAGATGGCTAGATAATGTGAAGGATGATATGGAGAGACTGTTTGGTGGATGAGGATGATGTATTGTAGAGGGCACACCAGGCAACCGACCCCTTAATTTGGGAATAACGGTGGGAAAGAAGCTATTCAAATGAGAGGATAGATCTCTTTCTAATCAAAGGCTTTGTAATAACTTAGGAAATATTTACGGCTTCAGCTCCATTGGCTCAGGTGGTACAGACTGACACAGGAGTTCCCGGCACACCTCACTATGAAGAATTACCCTATGCCACACCCTTCCTTCGCGGTGATTAACTAAACAGATAGTGTAGGGAGAGATGGCAGAGGTAGTTGACGTGGCTAAACGCAGGAACTCGCCGCATAGTAAGGATGTAGCATTGTGCACTTCCTTAGAGCAAGGTGTACCAGGAATCTCTGTGTCCCACTGTATCAGGTTGATATAAAACAATTGGTCGATAAAGCAGTGGTTTTCCTGTGGCTACTACTGTCCAAAGAATGTTGGGAATGAAGCTCGGGTAACACCTTTACAATAAAGATATTCCATTTTAAGCCTATGGCCTCTTGTTGATGTGACAACAGGCTGGTGGAAAGGGACAAGTTCATCAACGTTGCATGTTTTGCATCTTCTCTAGCGGGAAGATGCCAACGGACGACACAATAGACAATCTGAAGTTAATTGTGTCATTGTGTCACATTCATTTCCCAACGAAGTTTGGAAGGTGAAGAGGGAATGTAATTATGAAATAGCTAAGTTTGTCTTTGAATTACCTTATTTATATTTGCGGTAATTGATTGCAACATTACTTGTTCTTACTTTTGGATAGCCGTTTTATTCCTACACGGAAAGAAATCATTGTACTTTAATAGTTTGATACGAGTATGACTTTAGCGAAACTATACACTCATCAAAAACTTAGTTTATATTTTGAAAAAAAATACATATTAGTTTCAAAATTTGTGGTTTTAATGTGGGCAATTAATTACATGTATTAGTTTTTTAATCCATTCAACAGATGAAGTTATTTAAATGCAATACTTGTATCTACATTTTACAATACCCATTTTTACACGGGCATAATTAATAACATTCCACGAATTTCTTATTTTATATTGGGGTACTTGATTACAGCATTACTTTGTTTGTGTTCTTTAAAAAAGTCGTTTTATTATGGACTTATTGATTACAATATTCTTCTGGAATAGTTATAATGTGGCAGTTGATTAATGTTTTTTTTTTTTTTTTTTTTTTTTTTTTTTTTTTTTTTTTTTTTTTTTTTACAAAAAGAAACTTAAGATGTATGAAGAGGTAAAACTTAATAAATGGGAGCTAGGAGTGCTGGTGAAAATGGCAAACAAAGATCTGTTTGATTGCAATAATTACAGAGGCATCATATTTACATCAGATGTCATGAAAATATATAGTCTACTCATTCTAAAGAGACTAGAGTGAAAGAATGATGGAAAGCTTAGAGATGAACAAACACGATTTCAAAAAGGTAGAAGTTGTACTGACTAAATTTTCATTTTAAGACATGTTTTACAGCAATGTGGAATAAACAATATGAATCCACTTTCGATGGCATTATTTTGTAGACTATGAAAAAGCTTTTGATAGTGTTCACCGGCCAATTTTGTGGAGAGTCTTGTGGTATTGTGGAGTTCGTCTTGAATATGTAAACTTGATTTAGTATGTTCATAAGCATACCATATGAAAAGTTAATGTTAATGGAGTCCTATCGAAGGAATTTTCAGTGAACAGTGGAGTACACCAAGGGAATATGTTGTCACCTATGTTGTTTATCCTCCTCGTGGATTTTTTAATGCATAGAACAGTTGGGGATGATGTATAAGGACTGGGCGGAGTTGGTAAAAGGAAATTAATGAACCTAGAGTATGCTGATGAGGCTGTCCTTATCAGCAAAACGCCACAGGACTTGCAAAGCTTGCTTACCAAAATGCATGAAATATCACATGAGGTTAGCCTCAAGACAAATAGGACAGAGATGGTGAGAACAGAATATGCAATGGAATAGGAAATATCATTGAAAGGAGAAAAGATTAATGAGGTGGAATCGTTTAAATATTTAAGAACTATGATCTCTAATACAAGATCTTTAGAATTTGAGTTTAATGAAAGACTGAATAAAGCAAATCAGACAATGTTTAGGTCAGTAAAATTTGGAAATCAAATCACCTGAAATGACACATGAAAATCAGACTATGTATCAGTTTAGTGAGATCTGTGTTACTGTATGGACATGAGTCGTGGTATGACAATGAAACAATATCCAACAGATTTTGTAGATTTGAGAAAGCCCTCAGAAGAATATTGGGAGTTAAATGGCAGGACATGATTAGAAATTAAACCATAAGTAAGATTACTCAAGTGCCATATGTGAATGAGATCATGATGAGGGATAGATGAAGATGGTTTGGGTATGCTCTTCGCACTCCATAAGAGAGATTAGTTCACCAAACTTTCAAATTAGCTCCAAAAGGCACTAGAAGAATTGGGAGACCCTGGCCTACATGGCTGAGGACTATGAAGCGTGAAGAAAGGAGTAGTATTAATTTAAAAGCTCAAGGTAGAGACAACTGGCGAAATCTAACCGAGGCCCTTTGCGTCAATAGGTATAGGAGTAGATGATGATGATGAAAATAAAAAGGGGTGATTATTGTTATTATTAATGTTGTTATCAATGTTATCTATAAAACAAGAAATTGCTCGTGTGTTATAAAGAAATCGTGAGTGTGATAGATTCAGGTAGAAGATATGCGTTACCAGAATGTTAAAAGTGAAAGGACGTTATGTTTTCCTTCTTGGACTATTTTTACTTGTGTGTCTTGGTCGTCAGGGTTTCGTGTTGCAGAGAACGTTGCATAACAATGCTCTTTGTGGCACTGAAGGAAAAACTGCAACGCCCTAAATACATAATTATCACAAAATTACTTAGATTACATGATGGTGCGGTGGAATTGGTGTGCGTTTTATAGGGTCAAATCTCTCTCTCTCTCTCTCTCTCTCTCTCTCTCTCTCTCTCTCTCTGCCAAACACACATACACACACAGGGCTCACCATTACTCTTGCTAACCCACAGATAATGAACATAACTCTTCCACGAATGCTATAGTCTCTCTCTCTCTCTCTCTCTCTCTCTCTCTCTCTCTCTCTCTCTGCCAAACACACACACTCACACACAGGGATTACCATTGCGCTTGGTAACCCACAAAAAATAATCAACATAATTTCTTCAACAAATGCTAGTGTCTCTCTCTCTCTCTCTCTCTCTCTCTCTCTCTCTCTCTCTCTCTCTCTCTCTCTCTTAATACTATCCATCAAAGGAAAACTTATTCAAAGACCTACATAGGTAGACATATAGAGGTATATAGATGTAATTCTTTTGTCTGTTATATACCTTTTGTAATCGTGAGTTGGTAGATGGGCTCAGCAATGACGTCATTCTCGGAGATGATAAGGCCTCCAGTCGCAGCATCATTGACCCTTAGAGGAAGAGGATTGGATGACATAATACCACAAAAAAAGCTTCCGCCATATGGTTTATTCATCGAATTTTATACAAACACACACACACATATATATATACATACATATATACACACACACACACACACATAATATATATATATATATATATAAATTATTGCAGATCAAATGGTTATAATGTTGCTACAAATTTTAATGACGTTGGTTCTCACATCTGTAGATCCATTTAATTTTGATACATTAAAACCTTTGATCTTCATCACACGCCTCATTTGCATGGCTTTGGTAAGTCAAGTAGACGACTAAAGTAATTTAAACGAAAATAAAAGCATTAAACTTATGTGTTCCTTACGCGGAAAAAAAATTGCTCTGTTCTTCCGAAGCTACTTTATTTTTTCTAATTAGTGTCATCATCATCATCATTATCATCATAATCATCATCTTGTTTGTTGGTCGAAGAGTCCTTCTGGTTTTTCCTTTATTTATTTAAATGTGATAGTCCTTCTTGTTAATAATTACTAAATATTACTGCTATTATATTTTGTATGATATTATTATTATTATTATTAACTGCTAAGCTACAACCCTAGCTGGAAAAGCACAATGCTATAAGCCCAGGGGCCCCAACAGGGAAAATAGCTCAGTGAGGAAAGGAAACAAGGAAAAATAAAATATTTTAAGAATAGTAACAACATTTAAATAAATATTTCCTATATAAACAATAAAAACTTCAACAAAACAAGAGAAAGAGAAACTAGATACAACAGTGTGCCTGAGTGTACCCTCAAGCAAGAGAACTCTAACCCAAGACAGTGGAAGGCCATGGTACAGAGGCTATAGCACTACCCAAGGCTAGAGAAGGATGGTTTGATTTTGGAGTGTCCTTCTCCTAGAAGAGCTGCTTACCATAGCTAAAGAGTCTTTTCTACCCTTACCAAGAGGAAAGTAGCCACTGAACAATTACATTGCCGTAGTTAACCCTTTGGGTGAAGAAGAATTGTTTAGTAATCTCAGTGTTGTCAGGTGTATGAGGACAGAGGAGAATCTGTAAAGAATAGACCAGACTATTCGGTGTCTGTGTAGGCAAAGGGAAAGAACCGTAACCAGAGAGAAGGATCCAATATGGTACTGTCTGGCCAGTCAAAGGACCCCCTAACTCTCTAGCAACCTTATGCTTGAAAAGTAGTAGTAGTAGTAGTAGTAGTAGTAGTAGTAGTAGTAGTATCAGGTGAAATATATTCTTTACCGCAATAGTAATATTTTAAGCAATGAGAAAATTACTGTATATATTTTTGTCATATAAGTTCTGCAAACTTGAATTCTTATTTGGGATGCCATTTGACTTCCAATGATAAATATATTGATTTAATCATGAAAGTTTTTTTCAAATGCGGCTTATTATTATTATTATTATTATTATTATTATTATTATTATTATATGGTCAAGGCACAATCCCCATATCCATCGAGCAAAGACCAGATTGTGAGACAGGCGGATATCTAATGATGATGATGATAATGATGATGATGATGATGATTATTATTATCATGATCATTATTGATAATAATAATAATAATAATAATAATAATAATAATAATATTATTATTATCATTATTATTATTATGATTATTATTGATAATAATAATAATAATAATAATGATAATAATATTATTATGATAATAATAATAATAATGATAATAATAATAATAATAATAATAATAATAATAATAATAATAATATTATTATTATCATTATTATTATTATTATGATTATTATTGATAATAATAATAATAATAATAATAATAATAATAATATCATTATTATTATTATTGTTATTGATAATAATATTATTATTATTATTATTATTATTATTATTATTATTATTATTATTTACACTTTCTTCAATAATGCTGCAAACTTCAACAATCATATATACATATCCGAAACTTATGAATAACGAAAAGACTAATATTTCCGAACTGATTTACATTGTAGTTGATCTGTATATGTATCAAGTGATTTCCGTCTGTCTATAATAAAAATCTAATTAATAGTTTTATAATTTAATGTAATTATTAATGAAAACCTAATTAATATTTTTATTAATATAATTAGGAATGATCTTATTACTATTAATATCACTTATGATAAAAATAGCCGTCAACGAAATTCCTTGTCTTAGAAAACATCTGGTCCCTGTGTCCCCAAGTGGCATACCTGAGCTTGGAGACCCGGTGTCCTATATCTTACCTGGCCGGCCATTAAGTGTCAGTTACGACCTGTGCCATCCGAGAGCCATGCTAATAAGCCTTGCCATTAAGGGAGTACCAAGACTGGGCTGTACCTGCACCTTTCTTTGGAGCATATATGTCACCTTTCATCTTTTTTATTTCTACTTTCTCTTATTATGATTTTGGATTTAAATTGTTTTGGCGGTTTTTCGAGTTTTTACTTCTTTTTCAATTTTATGATCTTTCATTTTAGTCTAATATTTTATGGTAATTTTCGATCATTCATTTTTTTCTTTAATTTTTTAACTTTCGGAAAAATAATTGTTCCTGTTTATTACAATTTTAGGATTTTTTTCTGTTTTTGTATTTCCAGCTCATCTTGGTTATAATCCGATTTTTATATTCTTTTAGCTTTAGTTTTAATTGCCTCCTATAATATTATATTATTACTTCTACTTTTTCATATGTGCTTTATATAGTCCCCATAATTCACTATTCACATACACACACACACACACATATATATATATATATATATATATGTATATATATATATATATGTATATATATATATATATATATATATATATATATATATATATATATATATATATATATATATATATATATATTTGTGTATGTGTATGTGTGTGTGTGTGTTTTTGTGTGTCACACATACACACGTTCATTATAGGGATGTTTAGCGTTACTTTACTTCATTTATTGAGGTTTTCTATATGCTTAGTATATGGAAGGAAGTTTTTCAGCTATATAGACCTTTTTCAGTTTTAATCGGATTTATTAAAAGGAAAGTTCTTATATATGCGTGTGTGTTCATATGGTACGTATCTTGTTGTCTTCCATTTAGCAGGCTATCCATGAAAACAAAATTTTTACAAAATATTTTATAACAATTTCTGGCGCAACGTAATTTAGTACTAACCAGGGTCATAGAGATTAGTTTGTGAGGTGCCAACTCGTTTAAGAGGGTTTCGAGGTTAGAGGTGAAACCCCTTCGAGAGGTTGGGCCCTAACAAGCTCACCACATGTCACAACAGCAGCAGTGATGAGGGATCTTATCGCCTGGTTTCTGCTCGGCGTGTAAGAATCTTCATAGGCCTATACCGCAGGAGTGAAAAAGGTGAGAGTGGTTGCCCTGGCTGAGGAAAGTCTTCAGGCCTACTGAACAAAAGATAAGCAAAGAGAAGCTGTTGGCTTGGGAAGCTTCAATTATTCGTGATGAAAAAAAAATATTGTTAGATCTTAAACAAGAGATAAATAGTTGAAGTTGCTAGTACGGAAACTGAGGACTCTTGTCTGGCCAGAATAATAAGGGATTCTAGGGAGAAAAGAAAATTGGAACTGGAACCCTACCAAAGATCCTGTAGGATGCATTTTTTCTCACGCCTACAACAAGAGATGAAAGGCAGTTTGACTTGTAAAATACACTTTTACTCAGTCTAAAGGAAAGGCCTCGTAGGCCTAATTGCTGTTAGTGCAAGTAGCTGCAGCTTCGGTCTGTGGAAGTAAGCACTTGACATCCATTTACGAAACAGATTGAGGAGGAAAATTTTACAAGGAAGTGAGAAGAGGAGGTTGCCAGGGGAAGGGAGAGCCTTATTCCTCCGAGGGTTAGGCATTCCCAGGCCTACTGCACTTGACTAAGATAAGAGAAACTGCAGGTCCTCCCATTTTGCCGTTTAAGTTTTCTGGTTTCAAGGACCAAGCCACAGAGAGAGAGAGAGAGAGAGAGAGAGAGAGAGAGAGAGAGAGAGAGAGAGTCCACGCATTTGAATACAAAGATATAAAATAGTACATTTTTATCTAATAAACTGACTACCATTTTTTTCATATTTACTTTACACTGGTGCTCGAACTGTCAAAAGTGACGTCTAAAGATATAGACAGATATGCACACAGACAGAGATTCGACCCTTTCCACCTCCTCCCTCTTTTCAAACTACAACCCGCTGGTTCCACAATTTGTGGAAAGTGTGGTTTCCAACTTCCGAGTATACCTCTCAGGGTACCCCTCTCTCACCAGGGTATGACTACTACCTCTCTCCCTGAGCTAGCGAGCTAGCCACGAAAGGATATATATATATATATATATATATATATATATATATATATATATATATATATATATATATAGAGAGAGAGAGAGAGAGAGAGAGAGAGAGAGAGAGAGAGAGAGAGAGAGAGAGAGAGAGAGAGAGAGAGAATTGTTCTTTATTATATAGGAGATATTATTACCTGTATGATATTACAAATTGTTTATTTTTTTCACACGCAGTAATTTATTTGTAAGAAAATAATCATTGTGTTATCTCAGGATTTTGTTTTCAATTAGCGACATTGATCAGCTACTTCAACATCCTTTGAGAGGTATATCTTCCATTGTTGTTGTTGTTGTTGTTGTTGTTATTAGAATTGTTTCATATGTGTGGAATAACCCAACACGGCCGTTTGAATAATGATATAGCAAGCTTCCACCGAACGGAACGCATACATGTAAACCAATCAAATAATGTGGAACACTTATAACATACCAGAGACAGTGCGAAAAAAAAAGTGAGACCGTGAATTGTATAAATCAATTATACATTGGTACTAAGTATGTGGTACTATCATGCGCAAACAGACGGGGCCATCGTCTTTTAAACAAAACCTGACGACTACAGGATCGTACACGTACAATAACTGAAATAAACGAAAGATAATGATAACAGGTCCCTAAACGATGCCTTGAAATACTCACGACCCCTGTCGAACTGGCAGTCTGAGATAAGGGACGAGGCCACCGCGAAGTCTTCATGTAACCTTTATCTCTCTTCGGTTGCAGATGCCCTCATAAGCCTACGGTTCTGATGCTGTAGCCTTATCTCTGAATGATTTGAAGGGCTGGTGTTTTATAGGTCTTCGGAATGTGTGATTATAGAGTAAAAGCAGCTTCTGGTTGGTTATTTGATATAAAAAACAGAATGACTTTGGCCATTTTCTCAAAAATGCCTTAAGGAAATTGTTATACCAGATGGCTGTGTCTGTCTCAGAGAATAATTTTGTTGTTTGAAGTCTCATTCTTGTACCATTGCTTAAAATCTTTCAAATTCCCTTTTTTAAAGCTCGGATTAAGTATTATAAGGGGTTATACAGTGAGGCTCAAAAAGTCGTGAGGCAACGAGCGTGTAAATTGTCGTTTGAGTTTTTACTTTGCGAGAATTACATAGCTCGCATGTTCAATTTGTTGTATTAATCTCTCTCTCTCTCTCTCACACTCTCTCTCTCTCTCTCTCTCTCTCTCTCTCTCTCTCTCTCTCTCTCACACACACACACACACACACACACACACACAGCAGCAGCAGCAGCAGCAGCAGCAGCAGCCATTTCACACCCACTACATAAGCCTGCAAAAACACAATGACCTTTTACGAGTCATCTCATATCCTCCCGTCACCCTCAGATCTAAAGTTAAGGTCAGACCCTCAACTGCCAACGCCCTCTCTCAGTTAACCATGATCCTTGCCCATTACGCAGGGCGTGAGTCAGGCAATTTGATGGAATTACACCGAGAAGCATTACTGCACATTACCACATAATTCTTGACCCGGTTATTGCTGATTGTTGGGTAATGTTCAGTTGCCTTTGGCTCTAATCTCTTGATTAGGCTGTACTTAATGATGTAAGTCTCCTTATGTTTCTCTGCATTTGTTTATCAGTAAGTCATTGTAGTTTCTATGCACATGTACTGTATATTTTGTCTCATTGGGCTGCCGTCCCTCGTACGGCTCTAGAGCGTATAGTATTCACCAAGGTGGAATAACATATGTTATTCCGTCTTGATATTCACCTTATCCAACGACGGTTGCATCTTGTCTCGTAAGAAGGTCTAAAACATGGTTGCATGATTTGCTATTGCTTTATTACGTTCTGAAGATGGCATTAGGCTATATCTTCGATGGAGTTTGCTAATGTCTCCTAAGAAGAAACAGAAAGAAGTCACATTAAGCTAAGTAAGCATTGAACCATTATTTGCCCTGGTGTATCTCCAGGAGCTGGGATAAACAGAGGGAAATCAACTAGACTTCGGTTTGCCAGTCATCAGTTGGTTTTAATTTGAAAATCGTTGGGGTTTCAAAGTCGGTCAGCAGCATTTGCTCAGATGGAATTAGCTTCAATATATTTTGTTAAGTATTTATCTTCAAAAAAGTCACTGGACTAGGGTATCTAGTAGTACCAGCCAAACTCGGCTGAATCCCTCGTTAGGCTGGGAGGAGCGGAGAGAGGAAGGGTCCCCTTTTGTTCTTTGTTTAATGTTGGCTACCCCCCAAAGTTGGGGGAAGTTCCTTGGTAAATAGATACATTTAGCTTCACTGTTTCAGATTTAGTGCATGTAATTAACAGAGGCTTTGACAGCATCATCTTCAAGTATGGCAGTGTCCTATCATACAAGTATCTTTTATTGAAGGTTCGTCAAACGACATCTAGATTAATCGTTTTTTTTTCTTTGTTTATTTAAAAATTTGTATAAAAATACTCATGCTATTACTCAAATATTACATTTTATGAATTTGCAGAGGATTCGTATTTGTTTTGAAATATCTTCAGACGAGCCCAGAAGTCCAAACGTGACTTTTTTTTTTTCAAGTTTAATACCTTGCTAGTTTCTTCTTTCCAGTGCTAGTATATATTATTATATAATTTAGAAATAAATTTTCGTCGTGTCACAAGTTATAATTTGTTCTGAATGTTCGTTTAACGTGCACACATTGAATTTTCCATCAGATTTTGTAATGAGCTTCTTTGTTGCAAGGGTTCACAACATTTTTGTTCTTTAGGGCCATTTTCATAGATTCCTGTGTACCCATGAAATTGAGAATGAGGCTAAAAAAAACTAAAATTGATATTTTGATATAATTCTATTATTCAATCTCAGTGCAAATTACATCATGTATTGCACAGTACTGGCTATTCTCTTAGATTCAATGTACCCCCCTATAGAGTAAAGAAGTACCACTGCGGGTACATGTACCCCTGATTGGGAACCCCTGCTTTATTGTTAAGCCACATCAGTGAATACAGTTGTTGTGAAGTCTGACTGTTAACGGACTCTTATAAGGAACCCCAAATCTTTTTTTCTCAAATCATTTCCAAAATGATTTGATTAAATTGTGTATAAAGATAAATTACAAATGTGTGAAGGAAAAAAAAAGGACAAAACAATGGTGATTGTGAATGGGGAAGTAGGCATCCCTCCCTACCTTGGCCTTCCTACCCATTACTTTTTTTGGTTGATTCTTACTACTTTTTTTGCTTAACTTCATGAAGTTTGGATATTATTTTTCCCTTTACTCCGAAATTCAATTGATTACGCTATATTAAGTAGTCAAAATGACCGTATATTATGTCGAGTAGCATTCTATCTTGTTATCCGTCAATCACATCATATATACAGTATGTATAATATATATTCATATAATATCTATTCATGTTTCAATATATATATATATATATATATATATATATATATATATATATATATATATATATATATATATATATATATATATAATTCAAACACATTATGTGTATTTATATATATATGTAAGAAATTTAAATATATATATATATATACTATATATATATATATATATATATATATATATATATATTATATATATATAATGTGTGTCTGTTAGATTGTTTGTCTGCCTGTGTAAGGAATAAAGTTTAGATAATGAGTTTCATTTTCGACACCGTTGCACATTGTTATAAAATGCCACTTTGAGCTATTGAATCAACCAAGGATAACATCCTCATGACGAAGGCGTAATCCAATTTGTTTATTTACCTTCCTGTTAGGTTCCGATCTCTCGGTAGTACCTCGATCGCCGTGAATACCTTTAATTGTTCTCTTCAATTTGCGATTTCCTGAGTTTGTTGTTCCACGGATCTGTGAGCGACCATTGTTTACGATGGAGTTTATATATGATTATGATTAAGATTACGTTGATGGTGATGAAAATCCACGTGAGTTTTGTTAAAACATATTTTGATGATAATGATTATTTGGAAAAGTTAGAATGACAACAACAACACGAACAACAGCAACAACAAAAACAACAACACTGCTAATCGCTTATGGTGTAAATCTTAAAGATAAGAGATTGTTCCTTGAAATATATTTCTATTTTCTTATTTTAAGAATAAATATTTCTTTTTTATGATATTAGGAATTGCTATGATGACAAGAGTAAACAAGAAAACTAATCACATTCATCAAAATTCTGTTCACATGTTTTAAGAATAATCTATAATCAAACTTACTACATGGTAAAAATTTAATAGATCGTAACTCCCACAATGTCGTTCATGAGTTGTATTTTCATACCTACGAATCATTCTGATTCAGTTTGTATTTTCATTCATTCACATTTTTACTCCGTATTACGTCACATTTGGCTTTTATTCAATCATTGTAGTATTTACAAAAGTACATAATTATGACGACAAAAATTGTGATAGCAGCATAACTGCAAAACAAGTGAATAACTTGCGCACGCTAAAAGTGACAACTGCCGATTCATCCTGGCAGAATTACAGCACTTTGCGGATTACCCCTAATCCTCCGGCAATGGTATACGTGCTTGGTGACGTCATACGGATTGCGTTACAACGCAAGGACAGGAAAGCGAAAGGGCCCCGAAGGAAGCGTAACAAACCAAGAAGCACTTGAATTGTTCCTCTTTAGGTAGTATTATTCACGCGTTATCCAGTAGATGTTAATTAAGGACAACTCGCGTTGATTCACGCCCACGTAACGCTTCAACTGAAAGGCAAAGGCCGGGGTGGATCGTGGGGGTGTGGATGTTAGAAAGGTTATTTAGTTATAAACGTTATTTTGTGTTAAAGAGTCCCCTCTACTTCTGTACCATGGTCTTCCACTGTCTTGGGTTAGAGTTCTCTTGCTTGAGGGTACACTCGGGCACACTGTTCTATCTAGTTTCTCTTCCTCTGTTTTGTTAAAGTTTTTATAGTTTGTATAGGAAATATTTATTTTGATGTTGCTACTATTTTTAAAATATTTAATTTTCCTTATTTCCTTTCCTTACTGGGCTATTTTCCCTGTTGGAGCCCCTGGGCTTATAGCATCATGCTTTTCCAACTAGGGTTGTAGCTTAGCATTTAATAATAATAATAATATAATAATAATAATAATAATAATAATAATAATAAGAGATTACAGGAAAGAAGGGATTATGGGAAGTGAAACTTGGCCAGAATTGGGCAAGGCATACTGATTGGGTCTTGGGTGTTTTTCCTCCTTGGATTGGGTTACCTCCGATCCAGTCTTGGGTCGGAAGTAGTGCTGATATGGGGTTACCGAGTCAATACTGTTCTCTGTTCTAATCTTGGGTTCTAAGGGTGGAAAATATTAGTGTGTTCTTCTAGAAGAAGGACACTCCAAATTTAAACCATTGTTCTCTAGTCGTGGTTAGTGCCATAGCCTCTGTACCATGGTCTTCCACTGTCTTGGGGTGGAGCTCGCTTGCTTGAGGATACACTCAGGCTAACTATTCTATCACATCTCTCTTCCTATTTTTCAAGTTTTAATAGTTTATATATGAATGATCTACTTTGTTATTACTGTTCTTAAAATATTTTAATTGTTAATTGCTTCTCTTGTAGTTGGTTTATTTCCTTGTTTCCATTCCTCACCGAGTTATATTTCCTTGTTGGAGCTCTTTGGGCATATAGCATTCTGATTTTCCAATTAGGGATGTAGATTAGCTATTAAAAATGATAATGATAATAATAATATAGGCATCTGAGTCAGTGCAATACTTATTATAGGATGGCTGAAAAA
>NC_090766.1:43717084-43729584 GCF_036898095.1 Palaemon carinicauda | reverse complement strand
ATCATCTGATGTACACATTCAACCGCGATGAAGTATTGCAATATTCTTCGGTGGCTGGAAACCATTTCTGCTTTCATAGATTCAATATATAACTGGGATGCCACGCCAGAAATAATTTTTGTTTGAGTTTTATATTTGCATGCGACATCAAACAGCAATAGTCCAGGAAGAACTCGAATTATAATTGTTATTATTGTTTTACAAAGAGTAGAACTCGCTGTTTTGGAATTGGGTTTCAGATGATTTGAGTTATTATGTAATGTGGCTATAAAAACAAGAGATAGAAGGTATTTGCAATTCCTTTAAATCAACATGCGTTCTTTGTAAGTTATATCACCTTTCAGAGTTTTGTTATTTGTTAGTAATTGGTAATGCTATATATGAATGAAATTTGACGTCTAGAAATACTATAATTTATTGCACTAGGTTTATTTTTATCTACTTTTGTAATTGGGGAAATCGAGATTGTTATAATTGACCACAGTAATCTCGAGCTTACAAGTAAAGGAACTCTTTTGCAAAGCAAGCTAGACCAGATTTATATTAAATTAAATGAAGTTAAATAGTACAGGGAGTACAAAGGAAAGTAGCCAGTTCCAAATTTTATAAAGGAATCTGATCATCTGTTTATATACTTTCTTTCTAGAGAAAGAGGCATTTTACATTTCGTAATCTCATTTTGTTTTCCAAACGCTCTCCATCCCATGCTTATCCTTCTTTTGATTTCAATCTTGTGACTTGGGGAAATACTTATTGTTTGTCCTAAGTACGTATATTCATGAACAATCACTAAAGGTTCGTCCATAACCTTTATTTGTTTTCTATCATCATTTTCATTGAACATTATCTTAATTTTACTCATAATAATTTTCAACCCTACATTTCCGCTTTCTCTATTCAAATCTATAATGTTTTGCAATTCCTCCCAGGATTCACTAAACACAACTATGTTATCTGCAAATCTGAAGTTGTTAAGGTATTCCCCATTATTATTAATTCCTAAATTTTACAAATTTAAAATTTTAAAAAATTGTGAATAATTTAGGAGAGACGAGAGCTCCCTGTCTAGCTCCTTTCTTAATCTGAATTTTCTCAGTACCTTTACGTAGTTTTAGAATTGTTGTACCTCCTGTATAGATATCTTAAAGTGTTTGTAACATAAGATTCTTCTATTCCTTGTCTTTGAAGGGCTTTCATTATTGCTGTAGTTTTAACAGAATCAAAATCTTTCTCACAGCCTATAAATGTCATGTTGAGATTTTCATTGACTGGTTAATTACATGGATATGGTCAGGTTGAATGCCCACTTCTAAAGCTTGCCCTCTCTCTTGGTTGATTAAAGTCTGGCTTTCTTTCTATTCGACCTAATTTTTAATCTCTCTCTCTCTCTCTCTCTCTCTCTCTCTCTCTCTCTCTCTCTCTCTCTCTCTCTCTCTCTCTCTCTCCAGTATATATATATATATATATATATATATATATATATATATATATATATAATGTGTGTGTTTGTCTGTGAGTATATATGTGTACACATTCTTTAAATAGATACAACCCTTGTGAAGCATGAACTACAACGATAGATAGTGAGAGAGAGCATTAACATATTCACGAGATTATGGCATTAATAGGCAACTCATCTTGTCTTGCCACCTTGCATAATGATGAAAGATGGTGAGACAAGTTTCTATGTATAATATATGAAGTATTACGAAAAGCTAATATGTATGTAAATTAAAGTTATGAATGTATCCATATGATTATGATGATAGGCAGAACGTGGCTTTTGGTGTTTAGGAGAGAGAGAGAGAGAGAGAGAGAGAGAGAGAGGAGAGAGAGAGAGAGAGAGAGAGAGAGATTTGGCACTTCTTATAACTATGTTGTGTGTAAGATGTATGCCAATATGTTTGCATTTATGAATGTGTTTTAAGTAGAAGTCAGAGGTTCATTTAGGATTAGGTGTTTTGGAGGCTGTGATTTCTGCTCTACTCTTGACTTATTATCATTCGTTCCTTAAAGTCATATTTCGTAATTGCTTCCTTTGTTCTTTATTCAGACTCACCTTTCTATCATATTCCTTCATCTCCTTTCCCTGGAAGTTATACAGGAAAATGACATGATATTGGCCGTTCCATCGGTCTCTACCCTTGTAGAAATTTAATAAATGAAACCCGAGTATAAATGCTACTTGTCCTTCAGAACCGTAGTGAGCAGATGCTGTTAAGTGGTTTCTCTCTCTCTCTCTCTCTCTCTCTCTCTCTCTCTCTCTCTCTCTCTCTCTCTCTCTCTCTCTCTCTCTCTGGAGTCAGAGATTTCTTTCCTTCCACTTCACGTCTCTGTTAACTATTTCTTGGGCTGATTTCTTAACGTATCAGAAATTTACTTTTTTTTTTCTTCTTACTATTCGTCTTCTGCCAAAACATCTTTTGAGAAAAGGCTACTTCTTAGTCCATTTCAATTATCATTTCATTTCTCATTTTGACCTTTGAAATTAGCTTCATTTTTATTGATTGTTCTTTCTTCGCCTTCCTCTGGTTCTAAAGTACATGATGAAGAGGCTTCATAATCTCGTCCAAAGGAGCTTGGGTACTTGAAAACGCCTCTACTGTTAATGTTTCTGTCCGGTGAAAAGATATGATGTTTGTTCACACTAGTTTTATCTCGAAGAATGGTAAGACGTATTCTTCTATTGGTAATTATATTTTCTTAATACCATGTGCTTGACTTCGTTGATTGTTTTAATGCAGTATTTCAATGAAGGTTAATCTAAAGTGCTAGTAAAGAGAGAAGTTGGGATGTTTAATGTGGTGTATTTACAAACATTATATGCATACACACACCTAATATACCATTCTCATTTTTTTCTCGTAGAGGGAGTGACCTGGAGAGATCATATTCGAGTATTCGAGAAATGGCTGATAGAGGAGGGCACCTGATTTGAAACGGATTTCCCCCCCCCCATATACCAAGTCTCTATAGATCACTGACCCCCCCCCTCTCTCTCTCTCTCTCTCCTCTCTCTCTCTCTCTCTCTCTCTCTCTCTCTCCCTCTCTCTCTCTCTCTCTCTCATTTGCCTTTTCTTCTAAGAATTACTTGTATACTCAGGAAATAACTGTCTGAGCTTGATTATTGAGGTGGCCATATGGCAATCTTGAAATAAAGAAACAGTCCATCGCGAGTGCATGTGTGTGTGTGTCACAGTTTGTGTAGCTGCACCATCTAGCATATAATCGTGGAAGGACCACCACTCATTTGCCACGTATACAGCAGGATGGAGGTAACCTTTATACAGGAAAGATGCCATAAATTTTATCTTGAAGGTGGTGTGGGACTAAAGTTACAATAATTTTGGAAATACAAAAATGTATATAGAGACAAAGAGGGACAGAGGGTTAAGGGTTGGAGGTTGGTTGGAGAAGGAAGGCAAGCAGGTGATATGTGGAGATGTGGCGTAAGTGGAGGAATCCGTTTAAAACCAGATGCCTTCCCCTATCTGTCCTTTCTCGATGCACTGAATATATTACTGTATTTCCTAACGAATACAAGTACTCATTTACGACTGGGATGTCTTGTGAGCAATTGTCTTGGATCGAATATGGTCCTTGGAATTCACAACCCGAACTGTAACACAGAATATTTATTCCAGGAGCCGTAATAAGACATTCCCGGACAAATTACACGATAGTCCTTTTATCTTTATCTTGTCATGCAACAGATGAATACATTAGCAGTGGAATGATTACATGACAAATTATAAGCTTTGGTTTGTGATGAATGAGTGTTTTTGCAAGCAACATTCTCGTTTGTTATCGTACGTGGTATTATTTGAAGTCACGTGATATGTTTCAGTATAGCCTTGCTGTTGATGATTTAATACGTGGAAATACCAATCAGTTGGATAAATTGTCAGTGTTGACACGTGAGCGATATTTGTCGCGATTCCGTAGCTGGATTCGAGGAAATTTCGTGTAAGTCGCCCGTCTCCCCCCTCTCCCCTCTTCCTTCTCCCCTCCTCTCAAATTTCGTTCTCATTAATTGCTTCACTTCTTCTCTTTTCTTTCCTAACTTCTCTTCTCTACCCTTCTTTCTCTTCTCTACCCTTCTCTCTCTTCTCCTCTCCTTATTTTTATTTAGACACGCCTTCCACCTTCTAGTTTTCCTATTATCTTCCCTTAGCCTTTTCTTCCATCTGTCTTGTCCTGGCCCAATCCATCTTCATCTTCATCTTCTTCTGCCTTTCCTAAACCCTTCAATCACCTTTCACCTCGATTCTAGACACCCCCCCCCCCTCCATCTCATCCTTATTCCCTTCCCCTCTATCTCCCTCCTCCATCCACCTTGTTCTTCTTCCTCCTTAATGACATCTAGAGATTCCAGGGGACCCTTCGACCGATGTCAACAGCTTCTTCAGAGTGCTCTAATCCCTCCTCCAAAGGCAATCTATGAAGCTACAATTGTGTTCCCTTTATTGTTAGCAAACGCCCCCTTTGCCTGGCCGAATTGAATGCCTCGTATCCCAATTGGGCGACTGGTAATTGCAGGACAGTCTTTTTGTGTCTAGTGGGAAATGTTGCGTGGTAAATTACATAGCTGTTTTATTATTTTGTATTATAGTTTCCATTTGAAAGTTCTTTTATCTTAATTCTTTTCTTTGTATAATTAAGATGTATCTTTTTATCTGAACTTCCTTTAATTTGAATCCTTTTTTTTTTTTAGGAATTTTAAAATACTCAATATTTTCTTTATAAAATTAATTAATTTTAGATGAAATTTAACCTTCTCACAACTATTTTTTGGCATTGATAATAACAGGTGGTTTACAGGCTGTCATTTTATCTACACAACTATTTTTTACCAACCTTTTTCGTCAATTCTGTTAAAGGTTAATTGTCAATTTATTTTCCATCCCAGTTCCTCTTTACCCATTATCTTTAATGCCATCTTCCCCTCTTTAGTCTTCGGTATTATCTCTCCCCTTTTTGCCTTGTATGTCAATCTCTCTCTCTCTCTCTCTCTCTCTCTCTCTCTCTCTCTCTCTCTCTCTCTCTCTCTCGTTATTTCACTTTGTCCTTTCCTAGTTCCGTGATCACATTTTTATTGGCGTTTATTCCTTTGGATTATTCCCCTCTGTTCTTCTCTTTCCCCCTTTATTCTTCGTGTTTCTTGTTACACCTTTCTCCGCCCTTCAACCTTGCTCTTTTGGAAAATGTTGTTCTTCGTGGAAGTGGCTGTGGAAGGAAGGGTAGGATGGGATGTGCATATATATATATATATAGAAATATATATTTATATATATTAATGTGATACATATATATATATCTATATGTATATGTATATATATATATATATATATATATATATATATATATGTGTGTGTGTGTGTGTGTGTGTGTGTGTGTGTGTGCGTGCGTGCGTGCGTGCGCGTAAGAAGACAGAATGAAAAACAGAGAGAGAGAGAGAGAGAGAGAGAGAGAGAGAGAGAGAGAGAGAGAGAGAGAGAGAGAGAGAGATTAAGTACAAAATATATCCGGGGAAAATGCAAGCCAGAAGTGCTGAGCAGGAATACGAAATGAAATTTAAACTCCAACAAATTGTAGAATTTGACAAATCCGAGAACAATGAGGACACCAACCTCAGCCACTACCTCGGTTGCCTGGGAAACCCATTAAGCTCTCAGTTCGTCACATTGGACCTTGCCAGGTTGGGAGGTTAGAGATTTTATGAAGTCTGCAAAAAACAATAGAATATATGAGTTATTATTTATTATGATTTACGTGTTTTTGCGTGTGCGGGGTTAGGCTTTTACATGCAATTTTTTTTTTTTGGGGGGGGGCATACGAATAAATCCCTTAACCTTGACATTTTTTTTACTGTAATACGTTGTATAATAGCATTTGTTCTGTGTCAATGCTTTTTTTTTTTTTTAAATCCTAGATATTGTTTACTCATTTACATATTTTTTTTTTTTACTTACCCTTAAAATCTATTTTCTGTAATACATTATATAAGTTCATAGTTTTTTTCAGATCTTTTGTTATTTTGAAATCTTGTATTTAATTTACTCATTATCTATATTAACGTAAATATGTTTAAAAACCTTGAGAGTTGTCAAGTTATATTTTTCATATTAATTTTTTCATTTGCTTTTTACAGATACTCTACTAAATTATTGCGATCTGTTGTTAGTTTGGGGAATGTATCCTTGGTAATAATATTTTGTGTCCTTCAGATACTATAGAAAAGAAATCTTTTCATGGGAACTTGTAACAATATTCAAAATGAAATTCATAATTCTTTTCTTATTATGTACTTACATTTATTATTTCATCTTGATATGATAATTATACAAGAATCTTTTTTTTTCATATTTCATTACTAAATTAGAGTTATAGAAACGATGAGAATAAAGTATGCAGAGAGACGTAGAAAAATCTATATATATATTGGACAAGATTTATGAAAGAGAGGGTGTGTGTGTGTGTGTGTGTGTGTGTGTGTTCGCGCGTTTGTGTGGGTGTGTGTGGTGTGTTTATGTTTGTGTGTCTGTTTGTGTGAGTGCGCGGAGATACAACAGAGAGAGAATTACCAATTCCAATCCAGTTTCATGAAAACATTATTTTTTTTTCACCTTCCAATTGATAGCCCATCTTTTATTCCTAAATTCAAGTTATAGAAACGAAGAGAATAAAGTATGCAGAAAGACGTAGAAAAATCTATATTTATTGGACAAGATTTGTGAAAGGAAGGGTATATGCGCGTGTGTGTATGTGCGCGTTTGTGTGCGTGTGTGTGTGTGTGCGTGTGTGTGTGTGTGTTTGTGTGTGTGAGTGCGCGTGAGATACAACAGAGGGAGAATTACCAATTCCAATCCAGTTTCATGAAAACATAATTTTTTTTACCTTGCAATGGATAGCCCTTCACCAATGCTTTTCATGCAAATATGCAAGTTCATCTCGTATTCTATAAATCTTTATAATTTTTTTCCGGAACAAATCTGCAGCAATGGGATGCAAGCTAATATCCTTTGATGCCTGTCCGAAGTCTCTGGTTGAAATAACGCTATGCGTTAAAAATGGAGGGAATAAATATCAAAATTGCTAAAGATTTTGTTAATTTATTGCCAATATTTGGAATTTCCATCTTGCTTCTGTGTTCCATCTTTTTTTCACCTTTCTGCTTGTTGAATCGTGTGTTTTAATTATTTTGCCTGATCAGCATAATTGAATGCTTTGTTAATACCATTATTAGTATTATTATTATTATTATTATTATTATTATTATTATTATTATTATTATTATTATTATAATTATTGTTATTATCAAGATTATTATTATTGTTATTATTATTATTATTTTTATTATTATTATTAAAATATAGATAATAACAATGAAAATGATAATGATAATAATAATGATAATATTAATTTTAATAATAATAACTTCTTTTAGACTTAGGTAACAAATTTCATTAGGAGAATGAAGATTGTTATAATCCTATGAAAACAATTAAAGATTTCATTGCACAGGCATGCCATGTGCCTGGAAATTTCAATCTAGGAATGCGCTAGGTAGAATAGACAATGAAAGGCTAAATAATTAAAAAAAACTGTAACTCCCAACTGGTATGTAAACAAGAAACAAAAAATAGCAAATGCACAATTAACATACTAATAGAAGCAATCATTTTCTTTTATTGGGCTCATTAGCATAATGGTTTTATTCTTTTTTTTTTAACTTTCACAAAAATGTATTTTGAATTTGCATTCGAGAATTTAGTTTTTTTTTTTTTTTTAATTTACTGACTATTTTCATTCATTCCCACTTAAATTTGCATATCTTGTTACCAGATAATTCTAAATTTCAATTTTCTTCTATTTTCTTAAATCAGATTTTTTCATATTTTTGTGCTTTCCATTTTAAGTATTTCGTTTTATTAGTTTTTCATATGAGCGTACAGTATTATTTTACAGTGAGCAGAAACATGATTCCATTATTATTTTCCCTTTGATTATTACAATTTATTTTCAAAAGTGAGAAACTTTTTTTTTTTTTAGCAGAAATTTATACATTGAAATTATTATTGAGATTAACTGATTTCTTTGAATAAATATTCCTTCGTTTCGAGTTTCACTTATGATAACTGCTTAAGAATATTCATATATAAATTTTAATATTGCCCATTTAAAACTGCCATTTATTGCTAATGATACTGTCACATTATTGATTTCCCCAAGTACTAATTGCAACTTGAACCAATATTAAAGTAATCACACATTCTAAATTTTCAAATCACGCTCACTATATTTCATAACTTTTATGTTTTTTTTTTTTTTTCCTTTTTCTTTCCCAAACTTCTCTCATGGTCTGCATACCATATTTTTATTTTTTACCAGTGCTGCGGAATCTTTTGCTTCCGAGGAATTTAATACCGCCTGGCGAGGATTGATGGCGCCGACTTTTTATGGGCTGGCAGAAAATAATTGTGGCGTACTTATAACGCGAAATGAACTGATGGATCGTTGGGGGGGGGGGGGTGGAACTCACAGTTTCTCTCTACCCCCTGCATGTATGAATTAGATGTTATTGGTACCATGCGTATATTTACAGTACAACTGGGTTCCTAAACTACGTCTTGACTACTCGTCTAAACAAGAGACATCCCTCTGCTCATTTAAAAAATGTGACGTCCCTCTGCTCGTGTACTCACGAGACGTCCTTCCGTTCGTGTACTCAAGAGACGTCCCTCCGCTCGTTTATTCAGGAGACGTGCCTCTGCCTATTTAAATACGAGACGTCCCTCTGCTCATTTAAAAACTAGACGTCATTCTGCTCGTCTAATCACGAAACGTCCCTTTGCTCGTTTAATCAGGGGGACGTGCCTCAGTTTGTTTAATCACGAGTGCCTCTCGCTTAATCATGAGACGTATTTCTGCTCGTTTAATCACAAGACGTGCCTCAGCTCGTTTAATCACGAGACTTGCCTCAGCTCATTTAATCACGGGACGTGCCTCAGCTCGTTTAATCTCGAGACGTCCCTCTGCTCGTTTAATCACTAGATGTCCCTCAGCTCTTTTAATCACGAGATGTGCCTCTGCTCGTTTAATCACGAGACGTGCCTCTGCTCGTTTAATCACGAGACGTGCCTCTGCTCGTTTAATCACGAGATGTACCTCTGCTCGTTTAATCATGAGACGTTCTTTAAACACGAGACATGACTCTGCTCGTTTAATCACGAGACGTGCCTCTGCTCGTTGAATCACGAGACGTGCCTCTGCTCGTTGAATCATGAGACGTGCCTCTGCTCGTTTAATCACGAGACGTGCCTCTGCTCGTTTGAACACGAGATGTGCCTCTGATCATTTGAAGACGTGAAGTGCCTCTGCCCGTTTAGACACGAGACTGGCCTCTGCCTATTTAGATACGAGACGTGCCTCTGCCCAATTAGATACGAGACGTGCCTCTGCCCAATTAGATACAAGACGTGCCTCTGCCCATTTAGACACGAGACGTGCCTCTGCCCGTTTAGACACAAGACTTGCCTCTGCCCGTTTAGACAAGAGACGTGCCCTCTGCCCGTTCAGACATGAGATGTGCCTCTGCCCGTTCAGACACGAGATGGGCCTCTGCCCGTTAAGACACGAGATGTGCCTCTGCCTGTTTCAGACACGAGACGTGCCTCTGCCCGTTCAGACACGAGACGTGCTTCTGCTCGTTCAGACACGAGACGGGCCTCTGCCCGTTCAGACACGAGACGGGCCTCTGCTCCATTCAGACACGAGATGGGCCTCTACTCCATTCAGACACGAGACGGGCCTCTGTCCCGTTCAGACACGAAACGGGCCTCTGCCCCGTTCAGACACGAAACGGGCCTCTGCCCCGTTCAGACACGAGACGGGCCTCTGCCCCGTTCAGACACGAGACGTGCCTCTGCCCGTTCAGACACGAGACGTGCCTCTGCCCGTTCAGACACGAGACGTGCTTCTGCTCTTTCAGACACGAGACGGGCCTCTGCCCGTTCAGACACGAGACGGGCCTCTGCTCCATTCAGACACGAGATGGGCCTCTACTCCATTCAGACACGAGACGGGCCTCTGTCCCGTTCAGACACGAAACGGGCCTCTGCCCCGTTCAGACACGAAACGGGCCTCTGCCCCGTTCAGACACGAGACGGGCCTCTGCCCCCGTTCAGACACGAGACGTGCCTCTGCCCGTTTAGACACGAGACCGGCCTCTGCTCGTTTTAGACACATGACGTCCTTCTACACATTAAAGCTAAGATTCCTCTTCTCATTTCAACACGAAACGTCGCTCTTCTTATTAAAGACGAGATCCTCTTCTCATTTAAAACACGAGACGGTCCTTCTGCTCATTAAAGACTAAATGTCCTTCTGATCATTCAAACACAAAACGTCCATAATGCTCATTTAAACACGCAAAAGTTCTTGTGCCCATTTAAACATGAGACGTCCTTCTGTTCATTGAAGACAAGACGTCCCTCTGCTCATTCATTCATGTGACGTCCCTATGCTCAAACACAAGATGTCCATCTGCTCATTCAAATACGAGACGTCCCTCTGCCCATTTATAGTAAACAGAAGACATCCCTCTGCTCATTTCAAGACTAGACGTCACTCTAAACTTAAGACGTCCCCCTACTCATATAAACACTCTGCATCCTTTTACTCTTTTAAAGACGAGACGTCTGGATACTCATTCAAATACAAGTCGTCCCACTGTTCATCAAAGAGAAAAGACACATCCTTTGTTCACTGAAAGGAAGACATTTTTTCTACTCATTTAAACGAAAAGATCCCCTTCCTCTCATTTAAAATATATGTCCCTCTGTTCTTGTAAACAAGATGTCTCCATGCCCATTTCAACATGGAGATATCTCCATGCCCATTCCATTCCAATATATATATATATATATATATATATATATATATATATATATATATATATATATATTTATATATATTTATATGTATATATATATATATATATATATAGTATATATATATATATATATATATATATATATTATATATGTATATATGTATATATACTGTACATATATACTATGTATTTAAGTATATATATATATATATATAATATTATATATATATATAATATATATATATTATATATATATATTATATATATATATATATATATAATGTGTGTATATGTATATATACATATATACATGTGTTTATATATATATATATATATATATATATTATATAATATATATTATATATATATATATACATACATACATACATATGTGTGTGTGTGTAAATTTATCTACAAGTGCAACCTACAACGAGGAATCCGGTAGGGTGCATCAATTGTGAAGAGAAATCTGCTACCTAACTGTTATTAGTTCTTCTATGCCTTTCTCTCTCTTCAATCTTTAGAAAAGTAAGATTCATTAATTTGGGTTTATTGGCGTCCTCTGCAACTGGACAAGTGGATTCGAGATGGCCGACTGGAAGACCCAAAGTCGTTTTTTAGAAGGACGTGGACATGTAAAGCTCTGATATCTGACGCCAGTCCGTTTCGACTATAGTTCAAACCGTTTATGATTATAGGTACTTTTATGTATTTTATGAGTACGTCGCCCCGAGATGAAATGAATAATTAGTATTTCTATAAAAAATCAATAGATATAGGAATATACAGTTTTATTATTATTATTATTATTATTGTTGTTGTTGGTTGTTGTTGTTGTTGTTGTTGTTGCTGTTGTTGTTGTTGCTGATGTTGTTGTTGTTGTTGTCAACTTTCTATTATTATACCCTCAAAGACTGAGAAGACAGGGGTGTATGATTTTTATTAGATGATATATCTGCACATTCATTTGTAAACTTCAGGCATGAGAGAGAGAGAGAGGAGAGAGAGAGAGAGAGAGAGAGAGAGAGAGAGAGAGAGAGAGAGAGAGGAGAGAGAGAGGGAGGTGGGGGTGGGGGGTCCTTCCAATTCCTAATCTTGCCATGAAATCTTCGCAAACACACACTGGTTTTCCCTTTATTAAAAGCCTCGCCCATTTCAAGGATTGAAAATAATTTTTAAGCCCCCAAGGATGACTCCTGACGATGCGATCTCGGCCTCGAGATCTTTTAAAAGCCTTTGTGTTTAACGACTCATAAAAAAATATCTTCCGAGATAGACGATGTTTCTTCTGGTTCTTGAGTCGAAAACTTCTCAAGACGAGGTAATGCTTCCACGATCTTAAACCTCAAAATGGACCGCTTCGCTTTCAGTGTTTTCCTTTTTTTTTTTTTTTTTTTTTTTTTTTTTTTTTTTTTTTTTTTTTTTTTTTTTACCCAACCGTTGAACTACACCTTTTTAAGAGGTTATAAAATTACCCGCTTTTATCTTTTTTTTTTCTTTTTTATTCATTTATCTGTTTGTATTTTTATTTTTCTGTTATCAGAATTATGTCAAAACCTCTTGTGGGATTTTTCACTAAATTTTAACAACGGATAGGTCTTATGCT
>NC_090766.1:43694584-43712084 GCF_036898095.1 Palaemon carinicauda | reverse complement strand
TCTCTCTCTCTCTCTCTCTCTCTCTCTCTCTCTCTCTCTCAGGAAGTTAAATTTCAAATAGAACAATATGTAAAGTAATTGGTTAATTTCTTGCTTTTTACTTCTTGGGTTCCATTGTGAAGTTTTGTCTATCTTATCATCCAACTACGGAAAAAAGCTGAAGAAAAATCTTAAGCTTGACGCATCTTTCATCCGGTTTTCTGGATATTCTTTGGTATAGGGTTATGATCTTGAATGCCAATGAGTTGAAATAGTAATATTCAGCGGTTTCGATTATTTTAGAAGGAATTAACAACACTGGATACAATAATTATCCAGCAATTGCAACTCTCCCCGAGACAAGAGCAGAATGCATTACAATACCAGAAACAACAATGAAAATAGCCTCAACAGTAATAACCGTAGAAATAACTGTTATTGTGCATTCGGTAACTACGCTAATGCTAACTCATTCATATTAATGACTTCATTTACTTGAGCTTAATTCAAGACGAGAAATTCTAACCTAAAATTTCTCTTTCTTTGGTTGATTCATTAGTACTTTTTTTTTTTTCGAACAACCTGAGGGATAGAGAGGAGTTGAAAAATTTCTAAAAGCATTTACCTAATTAGTAATGAACTTTATCCATATTTTTATAAAACTTAATGAAAAACTTTCTCAGTAACAAAAATAAGCAAAATGTTTTCTAAGCTTCAAAGACGCCGTTCAAATTGGTGGAGCCACTATTGCATTGCATGCGAGTTCTTCTATCTAATGCTGATTTATTGGGTCCTTTCATGAGAGACAGTGGAGAATGAATTTAAATATTTAAGAATTTAGAGGAACAGATAATAGAATAGAAGTAGAAAATATTTTGAATTGGAGGATGTTAAAACTGAATATTAGAAGAAAACGTCCTTAATATGGGATGTTGGAATCGGAGTAGTAATAGAATTTTTTTTTTTTAAATGAGACGAAGTTGAAACTGAATTTTCAGTAGAAAATTGTAATAATATGAACTTCTCTTAATAAGACGAAGTGAAAAATGAAGTGCGAAGTGGAAGATGGGTAAATGAAAGAAGGGAAAATTGAATCAGAGGAGAAAAGTTGTATCAATTGGGGAAGTGGAAACTGAATAGGAGCAGAAAATGGCACCAATGAAAGGATTTAGAAACTGAATGTGAATAAAAAAAAATATTTTTCTATCAGAGGAAGAGAAAAATGAATAAGAGTAGTTGGTTTAATGTAAGTGAAATGAAAAAGACTCAGAAAATGTTTGTAATTCGAAGGAACCTGAAGATTAAGATGATAAAATTTTGAATGAGAGGAAGTCAAAACTGATTTTTTTATCGGGAGGATTATGAGCAGAAATTGTTTTTCAATGGAAGGAAGATGAAACTTGAATATGACCCATAAAATTTTTTAATGTAAGGAAAACAAAAATTTAATTTAACCATAAACACGTTTTTAATGTAAGGAAGCGGAAACTTAATAAAACCATGAAATATATTTCATGTAAGGAAGTGAAAACTCTTAATAGGACCATAAAACGTTTTAATGATGTAAGGAAGTGAAAAACTTGAATAGAAAAGAAGTGAAAACTTGAATGGAACCATAAAACGTTTTAATGATGTAAGGAAGTGAAAAATTGAATAGGATCATAAAATGTTTCAATGATGTAAGGAAGTGAAACCTTGAATAGAACCATAAAACGTTTTAATGATATAAGGAAGTGAAAACTTTAATATGACCATTAAACGTTTTAATATAAATAAGGAAGTGAAAACTTGAATAGATTTATTATTATTATTATTATTATTATTATTATTATTATTATTATTACTTGCTAAGCTACTATAAATGTTTTAATGATGTAAGGAAGTGAAAAATTGAGTAGGACCATAAAATGTTTTGAATGATGTAAGGAAGTGAAAAATTGAGTAGGACCATAAAATGTTTGAATGATGTAAGGAAGTGAAAAATTGAGTAGGACCATAAAATGTTTGAATGATGTAAGGAAGTGATAATTTGAATAGGACCATAAAATGTTTTAATGATGTAAGGAAGTGAAAACTTGAATAGGATCATAAAATGTTTCAATGATGTAAGGAAGTGAAACCTTGAATAGGACTATAAAACGTTTTAATGATGTAAGGAAGTGAAAACTTGAATATGACCATAAAACGTTTTAATATAAATAAGGAAGTGAAAACTTGAATAGGATTTATTATTATTATTATTATTATTATTATTATTATTATTACTTGCTAAGCTACTATAAAATGTTTTAATGATGTAAGGAAGTGAAAAATTGAGTAGGACCATAAAATGTTTGAATGATGTAAGGAAGTGATAATTGAATAGGACCATTAAATGTTTTAATGATGTAAGGAAGTGAAAACTTGAATAGGATCATAAAATGTTTCAATGATGTAAGGAAGTGAAACCTTGAATAGGACTATAAAACGTTTTAATGATGTAAGGAAGTGAAAACTTTAATATGACCATAAAACGTTTTAATATAAATAAGGAAGTGAAAACTTGAATAGGATTTATTATTATTATTATTATTATTATTATTATTATTATTATTATTACTTGCTAACCTACTATAAAATTTTTAATGATGTAAGGTAGTGAAAAATTGAGTAGGGCCATAAAATGTTTGAATGATGTAAGGAAGTGAAAAATTGAGTAGGACCATAAAATGTTTGAATGATGTAAGGAAGTGATAATTTGAATAGGACCATAAAATATTTTAATGATGTAAGGAAGTAAAAACTTAAATAGGATAGTTGGTTGGTTCAGATTGCCCGGCATTTACTGCCAGGCACGGGCTCTTGGCACAAGGCACTAGCCCCTAAGAGTGCACACAGAGTGGTGCTCTTAGTACAAGCAGCGGCTCCGCACCAGGGGCGTAACTGCAGGAGTCAAAGTTTTTCATATATGTAGAGAAAGTGAAGTCTTTTTACGGCAGCCGTGCAGGCTGTGTATTCACAAGGGATAAAAAAAATCTGGAACCTTTTGAAAATAGGAATAAAAGATGAGGGTTTTTCTTTAAGGTAACCAGTTCCCATTTTCTATATACTATCAATATTTAGAACAGATGAAAAGGAAAATCACTTATAGAACACAATTACGCGAAACGAGAGAGAGAGAGAGAGAGAGAGAGAGAGAGAGAGAGAGAGAGAGAGAGAGAGGAGAGAGAGAGAGAGAGAGAGAGAGAGAGAGATTGTAAAATTCCTTGCAAAATAAATAAGATATAGCATTTTTCATTTACATAGATGTACACATAAGAGCATGGAGCAAAGTATAATAGATGTACACATAAGAGCATGGAGCAAAGTATAATAGATGGACACATAAGAGCATGGAGCAAAGTATAATAGATGTACACATAAGAGCATGGAGCAAAGTATAATAGATGGACACATAAGAGCATGGAGCAAAGTATAATAGATGGACACATAAGAGCATGGAGCAAAGTATAATAGATGTACACATAAGTGCATGGAGCAAAGTATAAATAGAGGTGATATCATTTATTGCCAATTGGTCTTATCAAACGAATTTGAAGACCACGAGTCTGGTGCTATCTCATGTTTGGGGAAATTTCGATAGTATGCTCCGATAATGTAGCAATTCAGTGCATCACCTGAGGCCATCTGTTTTATAGCAAGGCTTTTAGAGTGTCTCCTTTATCTCTATGAGTCATATATGTTAGCAAAAGCCCAAAATGAGACTTTATATATATATTCAACATTCTTGGATGTCAATAAATGTTATCATAACTGGATAATTAATTTCATGCCATGAAGTAGAGGGATAATAATTCTTACTAAGTTTCTCTTCTTTTTGAAACTTGCAACAGACTTCATGGTGCTGATCCTGACAATAAAGGGTTAAAATCTGACTGTAAAGTCACATGGGGGTGAGGAGTGACTGGATGAGATATGATCACTTCCACAGGACTTCGTTTGCCTGTACCGGTGGACATAGGAGTTCCAGGCTCTGGCCTAGAAAACAAGCTTATTGCATATGCAGATGATGCTACTCTCTCTCTCTATCAGTTTCCTCTCTTGAATATAGTCCTGTGATTACTGAATCCCTTAATAGAGGCACACCTCATTCTCAGGGAGTGCACCTTGTCACACCATTACTGCGTGGTGAGTAACCAACCAGCAAAGGTGGTGGGACAGGAACTCGTCCTGCAGTAAGGGTGTGACAGGATGCGCTTTCTCAAAGCGAAGTGTGCCAGGAGTGCCTGTGTCCAACTGTATATAGAAAGGGATATATTTTGTTATTTTCAAATTTGTTGAAACTTGTCAGCTGAGATTTTCATATCTCTTACCTATTTATTCTATTTCTTGGATTGTAAAATTTCCTGAAATTTTCCGCTAGTGTTAGCAACAATGTGTTAAAAGGGTGTCTGAGAGAGAGAGAGAGAGAGAGAGAGAGAGAGAGAGAGAGAGAGAGAGAGAGAGAGAGAGAGAGAGAGAGAGAGAGAGAGAGGTGGGAGGGCTTCTTATGCCATTCCCCGCTCACAGCAAGCCTTTGAAAAAAAAGCTCTTATCCTTTTCCTTTTTTACTTACATTGAAAGTAAGCATTAACCCCTAGGAATGTGGCGGTTCGGTTTAACCTTCTACTGTAGTATACTACATCAGGTATTAGCTCTGCGTCTATTCTTGTTCCTTGTCATTATAGACACTCTGACATTTGAATAAAGGAACGACAAAGAATTATGGAAACATGGTTGCTGATGATTTAGTCATTAAGCAACCCCAGAAGAAGAACTGCATTAAATAAGATCCTCGGAAAGGAAACGATTGAAGGTGAACATTGAAATTCAGAACTAATGATTGGTAGTATAAGAGGACGTGAAGAAGTAAACATTCAAACGGAAGATAAAACATTTCTAAAACAGAACAATGAATTCAAGTACCTTCTTTCTCAGATAGGTACTGTAAAAGCAGTGAGACAGAGGAGAGAAAGAAGCGGGGTGAAAATGGAGAGAGGTAGCTGGAATTATTTTTGACAAGAATATGCCATTAAGACTCAAAATGAAGATTTATTAAATAGTTATTATATGAGGCAGGAACTTGGCCATTTAAAAGGAAAGAGGAGAGATGTTTGGAGAGAACCGAGATGAGTAAAGTAAAGTGGATTGTTGGAATGTCACTACTGAAGGGAAGGAGAGTCAAGATAAAAGAAGAATGTGTGGTATATGTCATGTAAAAGAAAAGGCTAAGGGAGCTCGTCTGAGGTACTATGGCTATATAATAAGAAGAAAGGAGGTGGAAGCAATTAAGAGAGCTAAGAACATGCCAGTGAGGGTTGGGGAGGGGGGCGAATGAAGGGGTGTCAGCCTGATGGATGGATGCGGTAATGTGGGATATATGGGTGAGGTTGTGGGACTGGGGGAAGAGAGTACAAGGAATCGAAATAGATGGAAAAAGTTGACTCGAGTGGCCGACCCTTGCTATACATTGGAACTAATAAGGTAGAAAGAAGAAAGGAGAAGAAAAAGTAGTACATTCCGTGTTGGGAATTAAACCACCTCAGATGCTGTATTGTAGATGTTCTACGATGAAAGGAAAAGCTCGTCTGCATATAAAATCTTTCACCGTGTATCGGTAGGGAGCAGGACTTGCAGCCTCACATTTAATGGCTTTCTGAAAATTTGAATGTTACCCGTCATTTGGCTTCCCGCTCTTCTAAGGGAAAAATCTGTGATATATATATATATATATATATATATATATATATATATATATATATATATATATATATATATATAACGGATTTTGAGCGAAGCGAAAAATCTATTTTTGGGTGAGATGGGCCATGTCGTCCTGATGGAAGTTCCTATAGGGTAGCTTCCTAGGGTATATTACAACTACGGCGATATTCCCAGAGAATTTACCTTAAGGTACCAGAATTCTAACTCCTGGAGCGAGTATCCCTCGTGAAAGGGATATCGCGACATATCAGAGGACGTATTCTAGACACGTCACATGGCAATCTACATCCTGGACAGAGATTTCGTCTCGTAGGAGGTGATTGACGAGATACGAATTCGGGAAAGAAAAAGGGGGAGTCGCTCCCAAGGCTTCCCTATCCCCCGATTCGTATGCGTGCCTGGCGCCATCTGTATTCCTTGTAGCGTACACGAGGGTGCTACAGATACTGTATGTAGGGAGGGGTCCTACAGCCCTTTCTTAGAAAGGCAAAGGGCGGGGTCCATCAGGACGACATGGCCATCTCACCCAAAAATAGATTTTTCGCTTCGCTCAAAATCCGTTTTTTGGGCTCAAGCCATGTCGTCCTGATGGAAGTGTACCAGAGCATTACTGTATCTGTGGATTCTCAGAACGTGCCGTACTCCCCGGAGGTAATTTTTTCCCGGTCGACTAGACCTAGAGACCTAAGATGTTACCGTTATACATCTTTTCAACTAACTATAAACTATGTTAGAGCTTCCTGCCCCCTACAGGGAAGAGTCTACTAGACTCTGGAAAAGTCTCGAAGAGTACATATATCTATGTATGAATACCAGGCAAGCTAATATAGTGGTCTCGCCCTATATTAAGTAAAGCATAGTTTGTAAAGGACCACTGCGTCAATATGAAATATCGACCAGTTTTCCGCACAATACTTGTATTGGACAAAGGTTTTATATCCGCATAGGAGGAAAACCAATGCAACATAGCTTGCATAAAGGAACAATTCTATTAGAATTATCCCAGATAAGGTACATAGAATGAATGCTCAATTATACCAATAAATTGACACAGGTGAAGGAGACGCAAGGTACTCAAGAACCAGATTATTGACAGGCAATAAATAGACAGGTTAACCACAATTATATATATATATATAAGAAGAGGATAACCTAAAACTTTAAGCATAAGTATGATAGTAAACAGAGCTTGTTTGTCTGAAAGAAAAAACATTAGATGCCACTTTCAAGATACCGAGGTATCAAAGTCATAAAAGCCTGTATTACAAATCAATGACATTAGCGTTAGAAACGCTCGGCACACATATCTGCACTTATGCTAGGTTCACCTTCGGAAATGGAACAGTCTGGATGGGCAACACAGTGCCCTCACTTAGTTTGTAGTACAGTATGTAACTACACACTCACCCTGGAATTAATCGTCCCAATTAAGACCACTGTTCCTCGCAGAGTTAAACAGTAGGGTTAACACCGCGACCCACTGCTACCACAGATCTCTTTTAGTTCCTCTACTTGCTTCGCATAGTGGCGAAAGAACACTCTGGAAGACTTCCAGCCAGTGTATGAACGGAGATGTTCAAAATCCATACAATTAAAGAAATTTAAGAATGAGGCAACTTTCCTCGGATCGTGACCTGCGGGTGTATTGTCAGGATCCGCTCTGCGAATAAAATATGTGATTTTCGCTCTGAGTTGATTCAGAGATAAATTTGAGCCTGATGTTTCTCCCCTGAATAGTTGACCACCCTTGAAGTCTGAAGTTCTATGAAGATAGACCTTTAGGCATTCTACTGGACATAGAGATGCATCTTCTTTCAGAGGGCAGATTCTCCAGGGACCCCACCTGTTGGTGGGTAACTCATTCTTGGCGAGAAACGTAGGATCCGGAAACAGGTTCAGTTCTTCCCCATCCAGGAACTGAACACGACCTGCCTCTCTCGAGAGGCTACAATCTCACTAACCCTGGCCCCGGACGCGAGTGCAAAATAGGAAAATAACTTTTTGTGTCAAATCCTTTAACGCACACTCTTCATTGCTCAACAGAGAAGCGAAATGAAGAACTTGTCTAAAGACCATGAAATGGGCTTTGGAGGTGCTGAAGGTCTGAGCCTAGCACAGGCTTTCGGGACTTTATTAAAGATCTCGTTACCTAGGTCGACCTGGAAGGCATATAGAATGGGTCTTGTCAAAGCAGACTTACACGCTGAAATCGTGTTCGCTGCCAACCCTTGACCATGGAGGTGGGGGAAAAAAGATAAGCAGAAGTCTGTCAAGATCTCCTGCGGAATCTTCGCCTTGACAAAAGGCACCCATTTTCTCCAAGATGACTAATATTGCCTTCTAGTAGATTTGCACTTATATTCCTCAAGGAAGTCTATACTGGCTTTCGAAATCCCGAGGACGCTTTCTCACCACTAGGGAGAGAAAATCATGAACTACAGGGTCCGGGTTTTCTGTAATGAAGCGCAGACAGTTGACTTCTGGACTCGCCGGGTCAGAACTGGATCTGGTAGTGGTACAAACTTCAGCTACAGTTCCAATGCCAGGAGGAACCACACGCTGTTCGGCCACTTGTGGGCCACTATTGCCGCTACCCTTTGAAGGATCTCAGTTTGTTGAGGACCCCTCAACAGAAGGTTGTGAGGAGGGAACAGATAAATCTTGGACCATCTGTTCCAGTCGAGGGACATCGCGTCCACTGCTTCCGCTAAGGGGTCCTCGTACGGGGCACGTACAGGGGCAACTTCTTGTTGTCTTTCGTCGCAAAGAGGTCTATCTGCAGTTCTGGGACTGATTTAGAATGAAGGAGAATGATCCTGCGTCTAAGGACCATTCCGACTCTATCGGTGTGAACCTGGATAGAGCGTCCGCTGTCACATTGCGGACTCCTTGAAGGTGAACTGCCGACAGGTACCACTTCTTCTTTTCCGCCAATCGGAAGACGGCCAACATCACCTGGTTGAGAGGTGGTGACCTCGATCCTTGTTGATTCAAGTATCTCACAACTACCTCGCTGTCTATCACCACTTTATGTGGAACGAATGACGCGGGGAGACTTTCTTTAAGGTAAGGAGCACTGCCCTAGCTTCTAGAAAGTTTTATGAGAAAGGTCTTGAATAGCCTGGACCAAGTCCCCTGGACTTTTTTCCGATGAGAGTGACCTCCCCATCCCTCCTTCGAGGCGTCTGAGTGAATCGTCACCGACGGGGGAGGTGGCTGAAGAAGAACCTGACTTCTTTAGATGTCTGGCTTGGGACCAAGGCCTGAGAAGAGTACTTAGCCGAAGCGGCTGGTCTTCTCAGATCTCTTCACGCGTTTGATGCATAACTTCTCCAAACTCCGATTGCATCCTTTAGCTGTGCTCTTAGCACTGGGTCTGTCACCGAAGCAAACTGGAGAGAGCGCAGTACTCTCTCCTGCTCGTGTCTTGATATCCTTTCGGAATCTTGAAGTCTCTTGACAGAACCCGCTATCTCCTTCCTTTTCTTCGCCGGGGTGGAGAAACGGTGTGACAAAAGGTCCCAGTGGATTACCAGCCACTGGAACTTTTGAGATGGAGAAAGTCGAGACTTTTTCTGTTGATCTTGAAGCCTAGGTACTCTAGGAACTGGATCACTTGACTGGAAGCTTGCAAGCATTCTGTCTCGGATGCTGCCCACACCAACCAGTCGTCCAGGTAGGCTACTACCTGAATTCCCTTTAGGCGAAATTGTTTGAGAGCTACGCTCGCAAGCTTCGTAAAAATCCTTGGGGCTATGTTTAGCCCGAATGGCATGGCTCCGAAGGCGTATAGTCTTCGTTGTAGCCTGAACCCCTAGGTAGGGGGAGAGTCGATAGCTAATTGGAATGTGCCAGTAGGCGTCTGACAAGTCTATAGAGACGGAATATGCCCTCTTGGGCAGTAAGGTCCTTATGTGTTGCAGTGTTAGCATTTTGAATTTGCAATTCACTATGAACTTGTTAAGTGGCGACAAGTCCAGAATGACTCTGAGCTTTTCCGAGTCTTTCTTGGGAACACAAAACAGCCTCCCTTAGAAATTGATGGGCTTCACCCTTTTTCTCCAACAGTTCTTGAACGTACTCCTCCATAACGGGGGTGGAGTGTTGGAAAAACCGAAGGTACGGGGGTGGAGTGCTGTACCAGCTCCCGCCCAGTCCATTCTTGAGTAGGCTGTGGGCCCAGGGATCGAAGGTCCACCGATCCCGAAATTTCAGAAGTCTCCCTCCTACCGGTATCACCTCACTTGGACTGCCGTCCTGAGGTCTTGCCCTCCTGACCACGACCACCCCCTGAATCCCCTTCCCCTTGAGGGGCGTCTAGACGAGCCTCTGGCTGCTCCTCTAGGCTTTGCTCGAAAGGAAGTAGACTGCCCTTCGAACGCTGGGGTGAATGCCGTGGACTGTGTCGACACGGCCTGGGGTACCCACTGAAAGGTGGTCGGGGTTTGTGCCACGATCTGGGGCACTGGGGGCAATGGCAATTGCAGTTGCTGTTGCTGTCTAAGAGGCTTGGCTGGCCGAGACGGTAGCCTAGTCCTCATAGTCTTCCTCTTTGGTTGAGGACCCTCATCCGGGGAAGACTTTCTTTTGATAGCCAGGCCCCACTTCTGGAGAAGGTTTCTATTCTCCAAGGCGGCTTTATGAACAACTTCTTTGACCAAGTCGGTAGGGAAAAAGGTCTTTTCCCCCAAATGTTGGAGGAGATTAGTTTCTTTAGCTCGTGCCTCACCGTAGCCGAGGTAAACACGAACTCCCTTCAAGCTCTCCTTGCCTTGACGAAGCCATAAAGGTCCTTCGTCACTGTGGCCAGATGAGGCTTGGCCACTACCATGAACATTTCATGGACCTTGGGGTCACTTGCCATCGTCCCGAGAATAGTCTGAAGAGACATTGAGGCAGTCAGTCTTTCTTTTGTATCGAACTCACTTAGCAAAAGAAAGTCAGACAGCTTAGGGAGGTCCTTGCCGAACTGACGTCCGGCAATATCAGCCTCCAACTTTCCCACTGAGAACGTAAGATGGACGTCCTTCCAGTCTTTGTGGTCCATAGGCAGGGCCAGCGACAAGGGTTTACACTCCTCTAGGGAGGGGCAAGACTTGCCGGCCTCGATTGCTTTTAGTACAGCCAGAAACCCTTTCTGTAAAAGGGGGAAGGCTCTAGTAGGCGAGGACACAAAGGAAGGGAGCTTCCTATTCAATGCAGCTACCTTTGAGTTAGAGAAGCCCCTCTCTTTCATCGAGGATGAAAGTAGAGCTTGAGCCTTAGCATGGTCCATCACTATGACCTCCTTCGGCTCTGTCTCCTCCTTTGAAGCTGGTTCCTTCCTCAGCCGGACATAACAGTCCGGATATGATGCCTTGCTGGGCCAGAATTCCACCCTCCAGGGGAACTGAGCCCAGCTTATCCGAGATGACGATCTTTCCAGTCGTCATCGGCATGTGCTCAGCATACCTCCATGGGTTAGCATCTGAGCACAAGGAAGGTCTTTCACATTGAGCTTTTTTTTTTTTTTTTTTTTTTAGGGCCCATGTGATTCTGCAAGGCACTGCATTCGCAGTTCCATTGCAGCCGCCTTCTCCTGATTCTCCTTCTGCATTTGTTGGATCATTCCAACAATAGAAGAGAGGGCCTGTCCCAGCTCTACTGGGAGACCGGCCGATGTAGAGGGGCTTGAACTTCATCCTGGGCTTCTGCCAGGAGGTCTTCCTCCTGACACCCGTCCACATCAGACATCCTGTCATTTAGCTGGATGTCTTGCATCGCGACCGCGACTTCAGCATCCACCTGGATCTGAACTTAGGGGATCTCCTCTTGAGGCTGGGGAATCACTGCATCAGCTGATGCCTTAGGGAAAGGATACGCCCTCATCTTCTCACTTGGAAGATAAGGGCCAGAAGTGTTCTTTTGGAAGCCCCTTACCCAGGTAGGAAGCTTCTTCCTAGCTATTTAAATGTCTCATTAATCAGGTTAGTGCACACAGTACATACCTGAGGGTCCCAATACCGGAGATCATCCTTGGAGACAGCGTATGCTGCGTGTCTCCTACAAAACTCATGTCCGCAGAGGTTCTTGCTGCTGACATTGCAGAAAGCACTTCCCCACTTCGGAGTGTCCTTCTGTAAAGAGAAGAAATTTCCATGAGTATCAAGTGAAACTATGTATCACTGGATATGCATAGTATAGCATAACAATTCAGAAAGGAAAGACACACACTTGTGTTTCCCTCACAACCCATTGTTGCAGCCTTCCAGATAATAAAATAAAAAATGGTTTATCTCTTCTAGAGTAACCAATGCAAGGTTTCCAGAGGAAACAGGTGGAGCTCACACCTAAGCAATGATTTTAAAATCCTGGATAATAGACAGGGAAGAACTCAGCTTCCTATCTGAGGGCAACAGCAAAGTGATGTGCAAGAAAACACAGTAGTGTTAGAAGATACAGTGCTGTACCAAAACCTTTACTATAGTTTTCTTCTTACTGTATATGCTATACAGAAGAATACTAGTACAGTATAAGGGGGATGTGTGCCGGCCTGCCTTTGCCGGCCGGCACACACCACAACTAGCTTTTAAAGTATACTACTTAACAGCTATAGGGCGGCAGCACTCTGGTTCAAATGCCTGTGCCGGTCGGCAGCTACTGCCGGCCAGTAACAGCCAGTGTTGGCCGGCAATGGCTGCCGGCCAGCAACTACACAAGGTAGTACCCAGCTGCCGGCCACACTCTTGGTGACCGGCAGACAAGGGCTGACATAAGCCGGCCGGCAAAGGTACAAGACCGATGCCAGCCGGCAGCAAAAGAACCAGAGAACTACACCTGCCCGGCTGCCGGCCTCATAGGCCGGCCAGCCGGGACAGGTACAGCACTAGAAGAAAATAGAATGGATGCCGGGATAAGAGTGTACACTACCTCAAGCCCGGCAACCGAAGAGTGCATATAGGAAGGGGAGAAACTAATTCAGGCTTCCTTGACCAATGCCGTCCGGCTCTGCGCCAGGCATGGATGAGGGACCAAGAGAGGTCCGGGCAGCACTCGAAAACATAAGACCCTTGCCGGCCAGCAGCTCTGCCGGCCGGCAATGGGCTGAGTCAATTCCACATCCCAACCTATACTAGGTCCAGAAGTAGAACGACGTACAGTACAGTAAGACCCCTGCCGGCCAGCTCTGCCGGCCGGCAAGGTACAGTACAGTAATGGCTAGGCCATTACGGAGATAGAGGGGGAGGGACAAGAGGGTCCTGCCAACCTTGCTTTAGTGACAGATCACCCGCAGCCAAGAAACTTATCTTAGCCTAAGGGAGATCTAAGGGAAAAGGCCAGCAATACTTGCCAGCTTCCAGAGCACCAAAGCAAGGAAGGCGTTGCTACTCCCAAGGGAAGAACTTATCCTCCCCCGAGAACAGCAACGGACTTAGTCTGGTCGATCACAAAAGAAGGAATCATACTACAGAAACCTTCGGTAGTGACCTAAGGGAGTCTAAGCTCCCTTTGTATGTGTTAGGTCAGCGAGGGGGACTCTGCCCCAAGCCAGACAACACAGACTCAGACTAAAAACTCTGTTGTTCTGTCCCTCTTGAACCATAACTACAGGAACAGGAAGGTACAGTAACACCCTAGTATAGTTTTATCGAAAATAAATTCGGAAAAAACCACTTAGGGATAAGCCCAAGGCTTAACAGAGGGAAAGGGATTGCATACCTTCTCCGAAGAAAGAAAGCAACCGGGGAGTATGATAAAGTATACTAAGGCTCCTTAAGCAATTAGCCTAGGCACCAAGAGAATCGATTACCTAATTCACCGAAACTCACACGTATACAATCTTGGAAATATTCCACACAGTCTAAAATGTATAAAATATAGCCTAAAGCTTCAATAAAATTTTAATTACACTCGGAAAAACCAAATTCATGCATGAAGTACTAGGACCATAACGACTAGGCTACATGGCCTAGCGTAGGCCAGAATAGCGAATACTTCGCCAAATAATACTAAGCACGAAAGGAAATCCTATGTAAAGCTAAATAGCTAAAATTTATTAAAGCAAAACAACCAGGAATGTCGCTCTGACTAACTAATTTATACCTAGCGAGCGGCAGTGTCCAGGACACCTCTGGTAGGCTACGGCTCTTGTATCAAAGATTAATCCTATTAATCACTCAAAATTTTACCAAGAGCCTACATTTATACATAACAGACACTATACTCAACTTATCAGAGGCCAACGAAGACGAAGAAGCCATGAAAAGCCGAATAAATCCAAGATTTGCGAGAAAAACAGGAAAAAACACCGAGTTGTTAAGCTACGCAAAAAGGAATACAGATGCGCCAGATTGGCGCCAGGCACGCCATACGAATCGGGGATAGGGAAGCCTTGGGAGCGGCTCCCCCTTTTTCTTTCCGAATTCGTATCTCGTCAATCACCTCCTACGAGAACGAAATCTCTGTCCAGGATGTAGATTGCCATGTGACGTGTCTAGAATACGTCCTCTGATATGTCGCGATATCCCTTTCCCAAGGGATACTCGCTCCAGGAGTTAGAATTCTGGTACCTTAAGGTAATTTCTCTGGGAATATCGCCGTAGTTGTAATATACCCTAGGAAGCTACCCTATAGGAACTTCCATCAGGACGACATGGCTTGAGCCCAAAAATACATATATATATATATATGTGTGTGTGTGTGTGTGTGTGTATATATATATATCATTTATTTATGTGCCCTATATATATACCTGCTTATAATCCATATGTGTATATTTAGTATACATATACATAATGTACTGTATATATATAAATATATTTAATATAAGCACGTATATATATAGGCACATAAATAAATGATATACAGTATATATATATATATATATATATATATATATATATATATATATATATATATATATATATATATATATATATATATATACAGTATATATATATATATATATATATATATATATATTATATATATATATATATATGTATATATAATTTATTATGTGCATATATATACCTGCTTATACTGCATATGTGTATATATAGAATACATATACATGTATGTATGTATATATATATTATATATATATATATATGTATATATAATGTATATATACACACACAGTATATGCGTATGTATGTATGATACTAGGAAAGGATTTTATATTGGTGTTATTATGATAGTTCCGTTTTATGCAAAGATAACACCGATAAAAACAGGGATAACATTACAAATATAAACATAATATTGATAATCTTATTTATTTAATTTTTGGTATAATCACCATCAAATACATGAAAAGTGTAAGACAACAGGCCAAATGGCATTCGGGAGTTGTTAAGGTGCAGACGTCATAGCCGACAACCACTTGGATCAAAGACATTCCTCCAGTTGTGAATTGGCCCGAGTTCACGAAATACCACCAAATTGGGGCGAATCAGACAATCGTCTTCGATCTTTCGAAGTTCTCTTTGTTTACGACCGCGCGGTCTGATGAGCTGTGGGGAATTTAAGGGCTCCTTTTGGGAAGGAAGTTACTCTGAGAGACGGGTCAAGACTGATTTCGGACCTTATCGGTCGTGCAATCAACACAGCGACGGGAGAATCGTGATCAAGTGATATTGGCTCTGTGAAGTAGTGTTTGCTGGTAGGCTCTCGCATAAAACGTTTGACATCTACAAAACTGGTCTTTAGCTGACCCTCTATGGTTAAACGTTTGAAGCTACTTGATAAGGGAATTTGTACGCTAAAAGTTTAGGCTCTCGCATAAAACGTTTGACATTCTACAAAACTGGTCTTTAGCTGACTGACCCTCTATGGTTTAAACGTTTGAAGCTCCTTGAAAGGGAATATTTACGCTAAAATTTTAGGCTCTCGCATAAAACGTTTGATTCTACAAACTAGTTTTTAGTTGACCCTCTATCGTTAAACGTTTGAAGCTCCTTGAAAGGGAATTTTTACGCTAAAAGTTTGAAATGTTGTATAGTATTTGATGTCATATTCGTCTCAATGAGTTCGAAGTTATTTGAAACTGAATTTTAGCACACGAAATTTCAATTTTTGCGAGACGGTAGTTCCCCTAAAACGTCTTGAGCTTCTAAGACAACTTATTTGTGGCGGACCTCAGTGAATACATGCCACAATTCAAATTGGACCCTTAAGCAAAATCACTATCGTTTTAAGAATAACCTTACCTCACATGGGGTTTCAAACCCTTTCGTTTGAAGAGTAATGAATTCAATCACAATTTGATGTCGAAATCTATTAATAATAAATCTAATGATGATAAGGTGTTCGCCCAATACTCGTTAATGAAATAATTCAAAGTTTGTATTAGAAATCTATTTATAATAATGATTCTAATAATGATAAAGTTTTCGCCCAAAGTTCTTAAAATTTTTTCGTGATCCTCAGCATGTGTGGCACTCTTGAAAATATAGGGCATCTCTCCACAACCAATTCCCCAAAATTATGACTTCTCCGAGACATAACTTTCTACGCCTGTGACCGGGAAGCTGCTGGGCCTACAGTAGTAGCGTTGGCGGGACAGGGCATTTGAGCAGCTGCTGTGACATAAATCGGCGAAAGTCCATATGGAATTGAAGTAATTTATCGCTCGACAGAAGCTTTTTTCTTTATCATTCCTCGGCTAAGCTGTAAAATTCCGAACCACAAGGCTTCTTTCATTTCGTCTTGGTAACAATCCTCTCCCCCTCCCTCCCTGTCTCTCTATTCCTAGGAATTTTGTGTATGTTCCTTCGTGGGATTCGAAGGAGATGGAAGGGCTCTCTCTCTCTCTCTCTCTCTCTCTCTCTCTCTCTCTCTCTCTCTCTCTCTCTCTCTCTCTCTCTCCTCTCTCCCCAGAACTAGAGAAGAGTGATATGTTTGAGGGTCTTTAGTATGTTAAGAAATGTCCCGACATAATTGAAAAGGGACAATTTAACCAAATAAGATTTACACCCTTCACAGTCAAACCAGTCATTAAATTATTCTCTCTCTCTCTCTCTCCTCTCCTCTCTCTCTCTCTCCTCTCTCTCTCTCTCTCTCTCTCTCTCTCTCTCTCTCTTAGAGCAATGAAGGTTTAGATCTCCGTTAAGAAGAGATATCCAGACAAAATCTTCTTGTATTGAAGTGTCATATTAGAGCGTCAAAAACACACTGCTTGGTAACCTCACAGATATAGATAAAATATGGAAACAAAAGCGAAAGAGGAGGTTACAAAGGCGAACTCAAAATTCTAATTATTGCTAAGGGAGAACGGGATGAGATTTACCTAAATAAATTGCCAATAACAATGCCATGTTTAATAAGTAATACGAACTATATACTTTCCCTTGTCATTATGCAGAATACTGTAATTAGATATTTCTTGTTTATGACAAAATGACACGATCTTAAGGCCCGTTACCAATTGGAAGCCTAATTAGGCCATAAGGATTTGGTCTATGGTCCTCTTTTGGTCTCTTCTTGATTGGTGTCGAGAGAGAGAGAGAGAGAGAGAGAGAGAGAGAGAGAGAGAGGAGAGAGAGAGAGAGAGAGGAGAGAGAGAGAGAGAGAGGGGCTGGAAAAGAATCTCTCATAGGTTACAGTTGCGTCTTGCCCCTTTTTCCATATGCCTCTGCATGAATTTTAATATATGCCTAAGTCTACTAGACATTTCACATTTCCGGCACTTTGGCTCATCCGTGAGTCAGCACCTACTCTATGTATGTGTTAGTAACATTTATCTTGCTTTCCTTCGAGCCATCCTCCGTCATGGGAACCTAAACAAAAGGAAATGATA
>NC_090766.1:43684584-43692084 GCF_036898095.1 Palaemon carinicauda | reverse complement strand
GGTGGAATTTGGAACTGCCTCTAGCGAGGAAAGGTAGAAGGGTGAGTTTGATAGGATATCTCCATAATTTTTTTTTTCGATAGAATTTATTATTATCTTCACTGGTGAAGGATAAAGTTGGACTTTTTTTTGAAACGATATCCCGTAGGATATGTGTATTCAACTGAATGGAGTTCCTGGTTACTCCAATCGGCGATATTAACAGACTAACTCTTAAGCTGTTTGCTTGTTGATAGCGAGGTCATATATCTGTATGTTTGTTTGTTGATATTTCAATAAAATATTATGGATTTCAATTAATTATTATGAAGACGTGGCCAAAGGGTCAATAGAGTTTAGGGAGATCTTAATTATGTAATACTTAAGTACTTAACGTTATTACACATTGTCCTTCATTATTTGTATGTTATGATCTTTTTTATTTTTGCAATGTATAATTATAATTCTACAAATTTTCATTATTATTTTGAATTTATGATGAAATTATACTTTTTGACATAACTTTTCCGCTCACTAATTCTTAAGAATTTGCATTATATGCTTAAATGAAGTATTCTTTTGTCATAGCTGCATGGCGTTCCAAGTTTTGCCTATGGCTTTGCGTGAATTGAAAAGTGAACAGTCATTGTATCATACAATTTTCTTATAATAATGAAACGATATGTATTGTATAAACTTCCCCAAAAGTCGCAGAGTTAAAAAAGAAAACTCGAAAATTGCCGACGAGGCGATCCTTGCAATTTGTGCAACCGGTTTTTGTGCCGGAAGTTCTTTACAACATCCACCCTTGGGCAGCTCTTTCAAACTTTACTGTATAAAGAAAAAAAAATGGCCCAAGAGTATAACCGAGGTGACTTTTTGGTAGCATTATCCGCAAAGCAGCTCTAAGGTAAAATGTTCTTAACGGCGAGAAACCCATTGCAAAGACATGAGATGTTCGACCTTGTGGATCCTTTTAGAATGTGTCTCTTTTGCTCCGGTAATGGCCATTCGAGCGGTCTCCGACGTGAAGGGTGTCACAATGCCTCTCTTTTACCCCAGGTGCCAAACGGTGCCTTGGTGGTTGTGGCACTCGCCGGGCTTGACCGCGGCGGCCCTGTGTATTGTTAGTGACGATGCTGGCAGTCCTAAGGGTAGTCGTGCTTTCGTGGGCGTGATTGAGGGGACTTTTGTACTTATGAAGGACTCTTAAGTCCTCGGTGGTCGAAATGATTGAGATTTTGAAGCCTCAGTGAAAGAAGTTTTTAATTCTTTTATTAGTATTCTTGTTGATTGGTGTTTTGCTGTTGTGAGCCGCAAGAATTTTGGATATTTTTGTAAATGATCCACTTTTTGAGTGTCTGGAAATAAAACTGGGCAGTCATGGATGGCAAATGTTTGCGGTGGTGAAAGAAAAGATATTCAACCATTCGTCTTAACTGATGGATGCAATCGAAGCACAATTCGAATTTTCGTATTCGAATTTTTTCTTACACTTGTGGCTGGTGTTGTGGGCATTTTCATGGCTTTGTTTGCACAAAGGAAATGCAATTCAGATATTCAGAAAATTTTTCCAAACATTACTCATCCAATCGCTGAAATGGAAAATTTTTTTTTCTTCGGGAAATTTTGGGATGGAACTGTTTGGATATAATTTTAAAAAGACGTAGTTAATTTCTACTTTTGATTCTTCTTTATACATTAATAATTCTTCGATCAATTGTCGTTCACACTAGACTCCTAAGGCCAATTTCATGTTTCGGAAACGTTTATGAGATCTCCCTGGCCAACGGAATCGGGCTTTGTTGGTCACCAGTTCAAGACTTGATCAGACCCAAAATTTTACCCAATGCTCTTTAGATATGCGTGAATCCATTTTACTGATAACGATAAGATATTATGAATTGTTATTGGCATTCAAAAGTTTAACTTTTGATGTGGATATTCATTTTTCTTTAATGTAATAAATGTTCGTATCAGTGACCAACTTTACTTGTTCAAGAGTATTAGATTGTTGCTTCTGTTGTCACAGAAAAAGTTATAGTTGCTATTAATTCTTACGCTAGATAAAGATATGTAACCATTGCGAGTATAAAAATTATTAATTAATGTGTAAATAAATAGGAAATGCTGAAAGATTGGTAGAGGAAAGAATATCATAATTAGACATTCCAGTCTATTTTTACACACGTTTGGTTCAAGTACACAAAAAATTTATGAGGTTAGATAAAGATATAAGCAACTATTCAGCTGATGTGAAGATATAAAAATGTGGTATTCAGTTACATGAATGACTTGAATATTCAGTATTTCAGACTTGTCAAGACTCGCGTGCGGAAATGTGTTAATAAATCTTGACAAGTGGAATGATGATGCATGATGTATAGATATATGTAAAGGTATGGATGAATATATTATATGATGTATAGATGAACCAAAGAACGCAGGGGGGTAATTTATCTCTTCCAGACTAATCCCGAATTTTAATCAGTACCCCCCCCCCCCCCCCCGGCCTCTTTGATCCATAGTCCGCTCCTCCACAAAATAGTGATGAAGTTTATTTACAAAATTGTTTACTGTTTTAAAGAAATAATAGCTATCGAACAAATGGAAAAGGTGAGTATATATCCGGCCTAATATCCGCTATTAGTTCAAAAATTAATTTAGTTCTACTTGAACCATAGTTTTCTCATATACAGTACAGATTGATTGATTGATTGATTTAAAGTTTTCGGGCATCCTTATACAGTACAGAACTTAGGAACCCGTCTGTAACTTTAGGAGCCATCACAAGAGCCACGGAATTCTGAATCAATTAAGAAAGACAATCTGATTGCAAATTTCGTCGGAATCCATCAGCCAATCCTGGAGCCAAAAATCTGAGAAAAGTGTATAAGATTCCAATAATGTAATAATACAATGTTATAAGCTTCTAGACGTGCAACACAGAGAATTTTTATTGCAAACAAATGCAGAAATACACTTATTTGTAAAAGGTAAAAACAGAAGAGAGTAAATTGTGTGACATTGTGGCAATCCAATATGATTGTAAAATTCATCAGAATCCATCAGGCACTTCTGGACCCCAGAATCTGTGAAAAGTGTATAAGATTCCAATAGTGTAATAATACAATGTTATATGCTTATAGACGTGCAACACAGAGAATTTTTATTGCAAACAAATGCAGAAATACACTTTTATTTGTAAAAGGTAAAAACAGAAGAGAGTAAATTTTGTGACTTTGTGGCAAGTGATTGAAATACGTTTACTGTTTGGTCTCTGGCAAAACAAATATTCAAGTGAAGTTGGTGACTTTTATGGTGGATTCTAGTCAGCTTGATTGGCAGGAACATTAACAAATAGATAATGCTAAAGTATGGAATGAACTTTTAAGTCAACAAATAAACAAACTAGATTTCCCCCAAACACGTTATGATCCGACCTACCGGATGCCTCACTTGCTCGCACATTAAATGCAGTTGCAGTTTAAAAAGCTCCTTTTGAATTTTATCTATTTGAGTTAGCTTTTTTTTTAAATTTTGTCTTCAGCAAAGGAGATCTTCCAAGTAAATTCTCGTGTTAGGGGAAGGATCAAAGAGAGAGAGAGAGAGAGAGAGAGAGAGAGAGAGAGAGAGAGAGAGAGAGAGAGAGAGAGAGAGAGAGAGAATATGAAGTTGAATTGGTAATGGATATGTATTTTGATTCACTCTTCGTTGCAGTAGGTTATTATGACATAAAACTTCGCTTATATAAGTGTCAAACGACAGTGCATTATTGCATTACTTGAATCTTGGCATTACCAACATAAAATCAACCCATTAGCAATTGATCATATCAATGCAAAATCAGGTGATTATTAAACAATTTATGCAGGTAATGATTTTGAAGGGTTATAGGACAACGATACCAAAACTTCATTTTTTGAAAATGATGTATAGACTCACTCTCTCTCTCTCTCTCTCTCTCTCTCTCCTCTCTCTCTCTCTCTCTCTCTCTCTCTCTCTCTCTCTCTCTCTCTCTCATGTATTTATATAAGGTGTTTGTTGACCCATCTAGACATTAAGAATGTGAAATTTTACATAAAGTGATACACCTTCCAGCGATTTTAGGGCAACCCATAAGAATACCAAGAATAAGTTTCTTTAGTTAAGTACTAGGATTATTATTTTTTTTTTTTTTTTTTTTTTTTTTTTTTTTTTTTTTTTTTTTTTTTTGCCATTAGACAATGCTCTTCAACTCCACATATTTTGAGCAAAATATTTCGAACTTATTAATGACGTAAAGCTTCACTTAATTCAAAATCTCCAGATATGTTTTGAAAAAAATTCAATATCGAAGATTTCCTTGTCTCGGGAAATAAGTAATGCAAATAACTTAAAAGCAGATGCTGGTATAGAATATTCCACACAGGCCGCATAAAATATTTATAAAACACTCAAGGGGAAACGTGCCGATTCTTTTTAAACACATAGCCCCCCCCCCTCAGAACACCCCCTAGGACACCCCTCCCCAGAACACCCCCCCCCCTTGAACACCCCCCCCCCCCTCAGAACACCCCCCAGGACACCCCTCTCCCCAGAATACCCCTCCCCCGATCATTTTCACTCTAGAAGGAGATTGCGTAAGAATCTACTAGGTGAGTATTCCCCCCCCCTCCCCATCTCCTATACCTCTATCCATAGCTCCTTCCCTCCTCTCCCCCAATGAAGTTGTTGCCTTAGCTGCGTTTTTAATCAGAATGAAAGGATGGAAAAAATAAATTGCAGTTCGTTCTCCCTTTTATTCAAACCCAGAGGGGTAACACTTACTGCAATGATGTTTGGTCGTCTGAATTAATACAATGTGATTTTGTTATGATTGTGCATCAATGCAAACGTGTTTTGTTTTACTATGAATGAAATGCCCATTGGTTCATCTGTTTTACGGCATGCTGAATAGTTGGATTGAAAGGGATTATTTTTGAAATATTAATCAAAATGATAAATCCATGAATAAGTGGGAGCATTGATAAGTTTAGATTTATAGATATGTGCTGATTATATTTCAACTGTTTTAAAAAGATTTTTTTTGACAGGTTATCAAAATAAGTGTTTGTATAGATTAATTTTGATCTTTTAGGACAGGTTCTGGATAAGAGATTAATGGAAAAATACATTTAAATCAGATTTATTGAGAGCAATATCTGGAATTAATTAGAAGTACAGTTGATTTACCATTTACCATTGTGGAGAGAGCCTTCTTCCACAACTACAAAGGAAAATCATAAAAAGACAAACAACATTTAACAAATAAAAAAATCCAGTTCGCAATAAGAAAAGCAGAATAAAATGTAGCAAACTCTTAAAAAATATTAGCAGGAAAAATGCAGAGAAAAGTTTGATAAAAAGAACAAAGGTAAAAAAAATCACAAATAAATTCGTCAAGAGCTGAGAGAAGCCTATGACGATTAATAACCGAGAAGCTTATAGATGTGCAACACAGAGAATTTTTATTGCAAACAAATGCAGAAATACACTTTTATTTTTAAAAGGTAAAAACAGAAGAGAGTAAATTTTGTGACTTTGTGGCAAGTGATTGAAATACGTTTACTGTTTGGTCTCTGGTAAAACAAATATTCAAGTGAAGTTGGTGACTTTTATGGTGGATTCCAAGTAAAAGTTTAATTTAGCTACTTTCGTGAGAGGTAATAATTAAAATCTTGAGTAATCCTGGTGCATTTCGTGACAGATAAGTAAAAGCTTAGGTGGATTTCGTAACTTTCGTGGAAGATATTAAGTCAAGGATTAATTAAACTTAATGACTTTCGTGGTACATGAGTAAAATCCAAGTGAATTTGTTTTCATGATAATCGAAATATTTATTTCCCTGATGACTTAAAGATAATTTTGCGACTCTCATCTTGAAAACAATATAAAAGACGAAGCAGATTGCAAGACTTTCATGATACAGGTTATAAAAAAGGTTGAAGTGAATTTTTTGAACTTTTGTGCATGTAAATTAAGTGAATTTAGGTTGAGCATCTTCAACGGAAAGATCTATGAGACTTTTGAGGTCTAAATCCCCGAGCAGGATGCTGAAGTTTTGCAGTGGTCGGAAAAAGGACTTTGATGTAAGTTGTTTTATGGAAGAGTTGTTTCTGTTATTGTGCAGATAAGTGCATTGCTGCCTCGCGTAGTACGAGTGAGAAGTGCATTTTTACCTCGTGTAGTGCGAGTGAGAAGTGCATTTTTACCTCGTAGTACGAGTGAGAAGTGCATTTTTACCTCGTGTAGTGCGAGTGAGCAAGTGCATTTTTACCTCGTAGTACGAGTGAGAAGTGCATTTTTACCCTGTGTAGTACGATTGAGAAGTGCATTTTTACCTCGTAGTACGAGTGAGAAGTGCATTTTACCTCGTATTGCGAGGGAGAAGTGCATTAACTTTTGTAGTACGAGTGAGAAGTGCATTTCTACCTCATGTAGTACGAGTGAGAGTGCATTTTTACCTCATGTAGTACGAGTGAGAAGTTCCTTTTTACCTCGTGTTGTACAGTACGAGTGAGAAGTGCATTTTACCTCGTGTATTGCGAGGGAGAAGTGCATTAACTTTTGTAGTACGGGAGAGAAGTGCATTTTTGCCTCTTGTATACTGTTAAGAAACCGTAATTTAATCGGAAATTCTCCGTAAAAAGAATATATTGTTCTCAGCTGTATTTCAGTAAAATACAGTCGACCGTAATTTTTACCCTACTTTGTTATTATTTTTAACGGGTAGGTGACCGTAATATCACTTCTTAATGTCAATATATCCGTTTTTAAAACGGTAAATGCCTGGCAACATTTATTCCAGTATTTTTACCGTGTTTACGGCAAATTTTCTAACAGAATCGTCATCGAGAGATGTGCATTGTTACCTCTTGTAATACGCGAAAGAAGTACGGATTTACCTCTTGTTCGTGTGGTACACGAAAGAAGTGCACTTTCCCTTGTGTATAGCTGGTAAGAAGTGCATTTTTCCCTTGTGTATAGCTGGTAAGAAGTGCATTTTTCCCTTGTGTATAGCTGGTAAGAAGTGCATTTTTCCCTTGTGTATAGCTGGTAAGAAGTGCATTTTTCCCTTGTGTATAGCTGGTAAGAAGTGCATTTTTCCCTTGTGTATAGCTGGTAAGAAGTGCATTTTTCCCTTGTGTATAGCTGGTAAGAAGTGCATTTTTCCCTTGTGTATAGCTGGTAAGAAGTGCATTTTTCCCTTGTGTATAGTTGGTAAGAAGTGCATTTTTCCCTTGTGTATAGCTGGTAAGAAGTGCATTTTTCCCTTGTGTATAGCTGGTAAGAAGTGCATTTTTCCCTTGTGTATAGCTGGTAAGAAGTGCATTTTTCCCTTGTGTATAGCTGGTAAGAAGTGCATTTTTCCCTTGTGTATAGCTGGTAAGAAGTGCATTTTTCCCTTGTGTATAGCTGGTAAGAAGTGCATTTTTCCCTTGTGTATAGTTGGTAAGAAGTGCATTTTTCCCTTGTGTATAGCTGGTAAGAAGTGCATTT
>NC_090766.1:43669584-43679584 GCF_036898095.1 Palaemon carinicauda | reverse complement strand
CATATTTATGCGCGCACATGGACACACACACACACACACATATATATATATATATATATATGTTTATATATAAATATATATATAAATATATATATATACGGTATATATATATATATATATATACACACCTTTCTGCGTGGGAATATCTTGATGAGGTGAAATGGTTTGCGTATTACAAAGCTGTACTAATCAAGGCTACCCACGCTAGGTTAGTTCACCATGAGCGATCAGATGAAAATCTCCCACCATCAACAAACTGTTTAATTCCCAGACATGAGTTGACATGTCTAAGGCCTTTGTCCCGCAGTGGACTAGAATTGGCTGCATTTGTTGTTGTTGTGTGTGTGTGTATATATATATATATATATATATTTGTGTGTGTGTGTGTGTGTATATATATATATATATATATATATAAAATGTTATTTTGATTCTGATCCCCTTCTGTTTTCGTCTCATTTTAATTTGTGTAATATTTACCACTTCCGTAGCAAGTAGCCTATTATCTTGATTTAATCCCAGCAAACATACATATATTAACTATAAATAACAATAGAAGTGGAAAAGAAATAAAAGATATTCTCCCGTTAATCAAGAACCGAAATCCATTAACACTTTTAATCTCTCACCACTCCCCCTCCCCTCTTTAACCCCCCTACTGCCCCCCTTCCCCCCGACGCCACATACACAACAGTAAAAAGAATTAAAAGTTGTCATTACTTAATCCGTCTCCCTCCGGCCAGGCAGCCCCCCCCCCCCCCCCCCCCGTCGTAACTTTTGCTAAGCGCATTAGAAAAGTTTAGGAGAATCCGTGGCTACTCTTTCGCCAAAGCCTCTGAAAGTTTGGAAACTTATTAAAACCTAATTTACATTCAGAAACCGCACTCAAGCGAATCCTTTTGTGAAGCTCAAGAGATCTTTTGGAGATACACGATTTTCTCGGGACCCTGTAATCGTTTTTGTATGTATACAAGCGCATGTACGTATGTTGTTTTGATGTTCGTTTACACATTGCTTTAAAAGTTAAAATATGATTTTCTCTCTCTCTCTCTCTCTCTCTCTCTCTCCCTTAGATGTCAGGATGCCAGAAAACCTCCAATCATTTTCTCTCTCTCTCTCTCTCTCTCTCTCTCTCTCTCTCTGCATCAATGACCTCAGATGTCAGGATGCCAGAAAACCTTATCTCTCTCTCTCTCTCTCTCTCTCTCTCTCTCTCTCTCGTTAATGACCTCAGATGCCAGGATGCCAGAAAACCTTATCTCTCTCTCTCTCTCTCTCTCTCTCTCTCTCGTCAATGACCTCAGATGTCAGGGTGCCAGAAAACCTTATCTCTCTCTCTCTCTCTCTCTCTCTCTCTCTCTCTGTCAATGACCTCAGATGTCAGGATGCCAGAAAACCTTATCTCTCTCTCTCTCTCTCTCTCTCTCTCTCTCTCTTGTCAATGACCTCAGATGTCAGGATGCCAGAAAACCTAATATCTCTCTCTCTCTCTCTCTCTCTCTCTCTCTCTCTCTTGTCAATGACCTCAGATGTTAGGATGCCAGAAAACCTAATCTCTCTCTCTCTCTCTCTCTCTCTCTCTCTCTCTCGGCATCAATGACCTCAGATGTCAGGATGCCAGGAAACCTTCTCTCTCTCTCTCTCTCTCTCTCTCTCTCTGCATCAATGACCTCAGATGTCAGGATGCCAGGAAACCTTCTCTCTCTCTCTCTCTCTCTCTCTCTCTCTCTCTCTACCTTATGACTTCATGCGTACACATATGTGATTGCATATCCCAAAACCAGCTGGTATTTGATCTAGCCCTCAAGGGCTTCGTAAGTTCGTCATTTGAAGGGTCATGTTTGCAGGTTACGACCTAACGGCGCCGAGATGCAGAGGTGAATGATTTTCTTTCTATTCAAACCAACAACCAAAGAGAGATATTGAGAAATGTACACTTGAAGTCTGCGTGTCCTTTTGATTGTTTAATATACAAAGGAAAAGTTATTTTGAAAGGATTTCTGTTTGGAAGTGGATAATATTTTTGGATTGTTTGAAGTGGAGGATTTTTTAATAATTGGAATTTTAGACTTATTTGAAAGTTATTTGTATTTTTGAGTTTGAATTCGAGAACTAAATTATGGTTGTTTGAAGTTAGTAATGTATTTGAATTTTGAATTTTTTTTTCTTTATGAAAAATTCTTACTTGAATAAACAAGTAATGGAAGAGATGGAAAATGAAAGTGGAGGATTTTTTATTAATTGTAATTTTAGACTTATTTAAAAGTTATCTATATTTTTTATATTGAATTTGAGAAATAAATTATGGTTGCTTGAAGTGAATAATGTATGAGAATTTTGACTAATTTTTTTCTTTGAAAAATTCTTACTTGAATAAACAAGCAATGGAAGAGATGGAAAGTGAAGGTTGAGGACATAAAACAAGCAAACAAACTATGATATGGTAGAAGTTATTAATTGAGACTGAATGAAAGTTTGTGTAACTTTATACAAACGAACGAGATGTTGAAAGACTGCATCAGGTTTTTTGTTTCTAGAAAAACAAGAAAGCAATTTGGGAGATTGTTAAATCATCAATGAAAACTGAGTTGTTGTTTTTTCTTTTCTTTTCTTTTCTTTTTTCTCTCTCTCTCTCTCTCTCTCTCTCTCTCTCTCTCTCTCTCTCTCTTTTTTTTTTTCCGATATAGAAATAAAATCTGCGCTTAGACGCCATTGTTAAGGAAGATTTCTCTTATTTTTTTTATTTAAACAGGTGTATTTATTTTAATTGAATTAAACCAAAACATGAAAATAGATATCTAGTGCGATACCTAGAAATTCCTGTCCTGTACATATCTTTAACAAAGTAACAAATGTAGAAGCATACATTAATTAGATGGTTATACCAAAGTATTTCTCTCGGCGGAGGTTAAAAAAGATATTTTCATAATTAGGTTATTGTCGCTGAAACACAATAACTCTATCAGTCATTTAACTTTCTAACTGGTACAGAATCATTGTATTAATTAGGCTATTAACAATCCTCAAAGTACAATGACACTATCAGTAATAGATTAACTTTCTAACCCCAACAGGTCACCTCTACCGGGAAGGCGGGCGGTGCTGGTGTGCGGGCGGGGTGTGCGGTAAAAGCCATCAATGGCACGCCCACATCTAAGCTGTCCCTGTCCCACGCCCACGCTCTAACCAAACAGGGATCCACACTCACCCTTGAAATTGACGAGTAAGTAAACATGGAAGCGCCATTTATTTTTATCCCTAACATTAATTTTTATTTTTTTTTTCTGTCGAAAAGTTCCTGTCTTAGGTTAGAGTTGTGACGGAGCGAGAGAAGGTTGTGACTCAAAGACAGGGTGAAAGCAACTGAGTGAGTTTATTATAGAACACTCTCCTTTATATACAGAAGCTCAATGCAACAAGAAATTTCATGTTAAAAACCGACACTGTTACCGGTGAGAAAAACAGGCGTGTTTATTCAGGTTCTTTTTAGTGCGAGGGAAGAGCGAAGATACAAGCTTAATATATACACAACATGAACTATGTAAGATAGTGTGACACACGGTTGGTACAGAGTTCTCTTGCTTGAGGGTACACTTGGGCTCATTATTCTACCTTACTTTCTTCCTGTTGGTTTTTTGAAGTTTTTATAATTTATATATGGAAGATTTAATTTAATGTTACCGTTCTTAAAATATATTACTTTGATTGTTCATTACTTCTCATGTAGTTTATTTATTTCCGTTTTTCTTCTCATCATTGGTGTTTATCCCCTGTTGGAATCTTTGGGCTTATAGCATCATGCTTTTCCAACTAAGGTTGTAGCTTAGCTTTTGATAATGATGAAAATGATACTACTACTACTACTAAATTTCGCGCAATTTCTTACAAAAGTAAATTTGCCATGGATAATGATCGGAAATGTTATTCAATGTTATTTCTATTACATAGTTTATCTTATTTACATTTCTCTGCACAAAAGAGGGCTACTTTCTATTGTGGATCCCTTGGTCTTATAACATGATGATTTTCATACTTGGGTTGCAACTTGGCGGCTACTACTACTACTACTACTACTACTACTACTACTACTACTACTACTACTACTAATAATAATAATAATAATAATAATAATAATAATGATAGTAATAATGTAAAAGAAAATGCTTTTTGAGCCCCGGCTCTTCCATATTTCATACATCTCGTTTCGTATTCCAATATGAAAATCAGTTTTGTTGATTTCTGAATTCTTTTTTCTTTTTTCTTTATATGATATATTCCATTCATATTCATACTGTTCCTATCCGAATATCCCGCATCGTACTTTCAGTGCATTTTCCTTCCTTTATGCATTTTATGCATTTTTTTTCATTCAACATTTTTTTACTCAAAATGAGTTGCAGGATTTTTTCGTTTTTAATTTATTCGGTTGAAACCAATTTTCTCCTAAGTTTAATTTCATCCCTCATTATTTTATCGCATGCGTTTTGAAGAGACACTTAAATTTTCACAAGTGTGTGCGCGTGCACAGACACCTCTCTCTCTCTCTCTCTCTCTCTCTCTCTATATATATATATATATATACATATATATATATATATATATATGTATGTATATGTATGCACGATGTACGTGTATGTATATGTGTTATATATATATATATATATATATGTATATAAATTATACAGTTTGTCTGAAATTTTATATGTATATATCTTTATATCTCTATGTATATATATACGTGTGTATATAATTCATATATGTATATATATATACATATATATATATATATATATATATATTCATAAAAACACAGTATTTATGTAATTTACGATGAAATGTGAATACGTATACATACTTCAGATTTCCTTCTACATTATTTTTTTCGGGTATGAATGTTCAATTTGACAGTGGGAGACCGCTACACGGGGTTATTGTTTATTTGCATCTCCGTGACATATATGACAATGTTATTGGAGAGGCCCACAGTATGTTGTTATCTTTATACAATTTTTTTATTAATTTTAAATATTTCTATCGCTTTGAAAGCTCTTAATGGCAGCTTATTGTTTTCTCCCGTATTATATGATACAAATTTGTCTGCTTTATTTCCATATTCCATATTTCCTGCTGCTTTTCCATGAGCGATAATCTTGGAGTTCTGTCTGTCATTTGGTGTTCTTTTCCCGTAGAGTTTCTTGCTTTTATTTGATCGTGGGGTTGATATGGTGTGAATTAAGTGAAAATGAGAGTGGTATTTTTATTCTTATTCAATATTAATTACTTATTCTTATCATATTGCTCTTTGGTAAAATTCTTCTCTTTGCTTTTTTTATCAGTTTGGTTCAACGTGGAATTCGAATCTCCCCCTCCCTCCCCCCCCAAATGGAGATAGAACAAATAAAATTGTTAATGGAAATTTAGACATTTCTTATACAGACATGGTTCTAGTGTCTGTTTGTATCCTTGGAGACTGGGAACCAGTGCAATAAGCTCCATATTCTTTTTCTTTAGGTTTTTTTTTATTAAGTACCATTTAGGAGTTTCATGTAAGAAGACCCCGAACTTTATATTGAAGATAGGAGAGGGATGATATATCGCTTAGAAGGGAATCTTGAGAGAGAGAGAGAGAGAGAGAGAGAGAGAGAGAGAGAGAGGGGGGGGGGAACTGAGCCTTTATTGTGAATAGTCTTGCTAAAGGTATTCGATATCTCGTTTAGAACAACTCGTGTCTGTTTTGAGAGAGAGAGAGAGAGAGAGAGAGAGAGAGAGAGAGCGTGGACATAAGGAAATATTGGTAAACGTAGTCTTCATCCATTTCGCGCATACTAAAGAAGACAGACAGACAGACAGACAGAGGTATGAGATACTTGCTAGAGTGGGTGTCATCCCATTCTCGCGTACATAAAAAAAAAGTAAGAGTGAGGGAGAGAGACGTCGGTATTTGCCTGCTTCCAATAATCCCACCTGTGCCTTTAAGATGACTGTTTAATATTTTCCTGCTCCCTGTGAAAACACCTGAGCACCTGAAGCCTAATTCCAGAATTGGAATCTCGACTTGTTTCTACAATTCCTTACTTTCCATATCGGAATTCCTGGAATTTCCTTGCTATAGCTATTGCATCTACTCTTAATGATAGTAACACCGAGAAACTGATGAATCAGTTACATATGTAGTTACATTTAATAAATGGATAACATTTATTAATGGACGTCTTGAATGTTCGTTTATGAGTGAACTGAATTAAACAAAATTGAGATATATTCAACGTGAAATTAAGTAAAAATGAATTTATAAAGCTTTAACTTTTCCATCACCAAAGAATTTCTTTCATAAGATATTTTACCGATGGCAATTTGTTATTCATTTTCAGTAGTAAACATTGAATTAGAGTAACGGTTTTATATATATATATATATATATATATATAACGAGAGAGAGAGAGAGAAAGAGAGAGAGAGAGAGAGAGAGAGAGAGAGAGAGAGAGAGAGAGAGAGATATTATTGGAAATATATCCAATTAAGATTTTGCACCTTTTAGGATTGAATTACAAAGGAAGTCAACAGCATTTTAGATCGGCTACACATCTCACTACAGTAGGTAATGAATGGCCTCCCTTGACCCAGTGGCAGGGCAAACCTACGCATCTCAGGTGAATAGAATTGTATTGGTCACTAACTTGATCGAAATAGCTTCAAAAGATCTGAAGGTTGTGAAAGATACTGGTAAACTATCTTATTTCATAACTATAAGACACTAGGCAGGCAGTTAATTCTAATAGCCATGCCTTCTCCGTCATGAGGCTCAATACTACACAATATTCTAGAAGTTTTATTCCAGCTATTACAAGTTGTGGAATGATCTTCCTAATCGGGTAGTTGAATCAGTAGAACTTCAAAAGTTCAAAGTTGCAGCAAATGTTTGTTAAACGGGCTGATATAAGTCTTTTTATAGTTTATATATTACATACCTGTTTTGATGTTGTTAATGTTTTTAATTTGTTGTTAATTTGTTCTCTTCATTTATTTATTTCCTTATTTCCTTTCCTCACTGGGCTATTTTTCCCTGTTGGAGCCCCTGGGCTTATAGCATCTTGCTTTTCCAACTAGGGTTGTAGCTTGGCTAGTAATAATAATATTAATAATAATGTGTCGTCTTGTATTCATACATCGTCTTCGTTTTTCTGTAAAATGTTTGCCTATCTGCTGGGCTGGGGTTCGTGGGACCTTCAGGATCGATAGTTTCTTGTAGTGTCGGTAATCTTACCATACGTGTGAGCTAATGATGGGTGGTTGGTTTTTGGGAACTTATAGGTATACCTGCCGAATCTATAGCAGCCAATACCTTAACCTCCTTGGTCCTAGCTTGCGTGGAGAGAGGCCTTTTCCGTTGATCATAGGTATATATGGTCTAGTCTAGGAGATTGCCCTGCCAGTAAATTGTCGCTATCCCTTGCGCCTGCCATTCATGAGTAACTTTTTAACATCATTGCATATTGAAACCCATTTTCATCGAAAAGCAACTAGAGTTGTGATTTTTGTTTTTGTGTGTGTATTTGTTGCTGTTCTTGTTTTTGCTGGGGGTGTCAATGTAGTTTTCTGTTAACGATTTAGCACCAAGAAAAGATGAAAAGTCAGGGATTAAATAAAAGGAAGAATCCGATATAGGTGAATCAATCCACCGTCGAGAATGCTAGATAAATTTCTTTTCGGAAAAAGGGAAAATGTGTTCCGTGGGGTGATTGGGAAAAATAAGTGGCAGTCGAGGAGAAAAGGGAAAAGGGAATTTGTTGAGAGGCAACGTATGACCTGAATTGGATAGGAAAAATATGTAGCCCTAGATTCTATATAGAACCAAATCATGGAATTTTAAGGTGACTTGTTTGACCCCCTTCCTCCAGATTGTGCGTTGGCGCGGAAAATGTTAAAGGCGAGAGAACATATATAAAAAAAGAAAAAACATGAAACAGAACACCGAACCCAGATTTAGAACCCAGATTTAGAAAATGAAATTTTCAGAGGGAAATGAAAACACATTGTGGTGGGAGTGAAGCCAAAAAAATTAAAAATGTAAAAGACAAGAGCTATCCCTTTACCGGGTCATGATTATTGGATTGTGTGGATGTATGGCGTAAATTGTGAGGCAACCAACATCCCTTTGGGAAGACATGTCTCCTTTGGATACTTTGTTATGACTCCTGCAAATACGGTGCAATCTATGGACCAGTTTCTGCCGAGGGAACGCTTTTTCTAGTTGGAATTTTGAATTAAAGATGGCGTATTGTTATAGATTTCTGTTAGAGGTAGTTTAATTATTAATGCTTGTTATTCTTAAAAATAATATCATTCGTTTGTCAGTTCCCATAAGCAAAATGATCTATCATATATAGGATACTAGACTAAAAAAAAATACTTTATTCTGTTTCACTTGCAAATACTAGTTGTCATTACTTTTTCTCTGTTTTCAATTTTGTTTTACAGTGAGACTGAGTAGAGAATCTCTCTCTCTCTCTCTCTCTCTCTCTCTCTCTCTCTCTCTCAAAAAAATACATAAATAAATTAAATAAAATAAAGTAAAAAATAAAAGAAATCATTATGCAAATATCAAGAGTAATTTTTTCTTCTTTTGATTAAAGACATAGTGGAAAATTGTTGGTAAGATTAAAGATATCAAAAGTTGTAATCATTTGCAGATAGAAATATAAAGTACGTGAATGTTTCCAATTATTATTATTATTATTATTATTATTATTATTATTATTATTATTATTATTATTATTATTATTCGTGTTATCGAAGTACTTTAACCAGAACACGTAGTATATTTTCTGGTTTTTATATGGTTGACCATAAAAGAGTAGCTCGTAAACTTATCTAAAATGGGAAACTTAATTATTCAAAGATATTAGACAGCATAGTATGAAGTCTAATTGCCACAATCATATTTCAAGATAAAGCCACTCAAAATAATTGTACGAACATATTATAACATGAAGCCACTCATAACTGAGATAACGCTCTATAAAATGATTGTTTTAAATTGAACATGATATTTCTGTCACGGACCAAACTTAACTCGGAAAATGAAGTCGCAAGTTACAAATTTATTTCTCGTTTTATCAAAACTTGTTTCCTCTCGTCAAGTGCCAGATCAATCTGATACTGAGGATTTGGTTTGTTGTTGTTGTTGTTGTTGTTATTATATTATTATCTACTGATATTGATGGTGATGATCGTGGTTTAATTTGTTATTATTATTATTAGTAGTAGTAGTAGTAGTAGTAGTAGTAGTAGTAGTAGTAGTATCATTATTATTATAATTTTTATTGTTATTATTTTTATTATCATTATTATTATTATTATTAGTAGTAGTAGTAGTAGTAGTAGTAGTAGTAGTAGTAGTAGTAGCAGCCGCCAAGTTGCAACCCAAGTATGAAAATCATCATGTTATAAGACCAAGGGATCCACAATAGAAAGTAGCCCTCTTTTGTGCAGAGAAATGTAAATAAGATAAACTATGTAATAGAAAATAACATTGAATAACATTTCCGATCATTATCCATGGCAAATTTACTTTTGTAAGAAATTGCGCGAAATTTATATGACGTCGGGCAATAACTAAAAGTTCTTAATTCTGTCTATCGAAAAAAGTTATTCATTCATTCTTGCTGACTGTTCGACTGCATTCTGCAAATTATGTATATATATATATATATATATATATGTGTGTGTGTGTGTGTGTGTGTGTGTGTATCAGTTTATTTGATGCTGTTTAGTTACTTCTCTATATTTGTTAGACTTCTTTTCGTGTCACATTTCATTTTCTTAATTGAAATGGACATTTTACATGATTGCTTGGTACATATTATTATCATTATTATTATTATTACTATTATTATTATTATTATTATTATTATATATATATATATTTATATATATATTTATATATATATTATAGATATAGTAATTTAAAGGTTTAAAGGTCACTCGTCAATGGCAGGGG
>NC_090766.1:43657084-43662084 GCF_036898095.1 Palaemon carinicauda | reverse complement strand
TATAATCACGGTTTATGACGAGTTTTTTGAGGCTTGTCTGTCGAGGCGGAGGAGGAGAGAGAGAGAGAGAGAGAGAGAGAGAGAGAGAGAGAGAAATGATTGATGTACGTGTGAGATGACATGTCACAGTCTATTGACTGACACGTCTGACTTAAGTCATTAGATGTTTATTGACGTGTACTTCTCTATGGGAATATATTCGTGGGTTTTGATAGCGATGCCGAGGCCTATGGAGACCATGTTATTTGACCTTATTATTAGTTGCAAAATTGGAGTTTTATAGCTTTGAGCTCTTGTGATATTACCCTTCAGAATATACGTAGTTTTCATATTCCCGCAATTTATTCGCGGTTTTGCAATATATTGCTGTTTTCTAAGCAACATTGGAAACATCCCTGATCGAACTATGGTTACTATGGTTCGAGTCCCGCTCAAGCTCGACAGTCTTTTAGTGTCTACAAACTCACCATCCTTGTGAGCGAAGGATGGTTGGGGGATTATCGGAGGAGCCTATTGGTCTACCTGCTGAGTCCTCAGCAGGCATTGCCTGGCCCTCCCTGGTCATTGCTTGGGTTGAGAGGGGGATTGGGTGCTTATTATATTTATATATGGTCAGTCTCTAGGAAACCGTCCCGCTAGGGCATTGTCACTGTCCCTTGCCATTTACATTTATGAACGACCTTTAAAACTTTAAAGGTAAATTCCAATTGCATTCTCGTAAACTGGGTTTACTGCAGTAAAGTGGGTAACTAATAACGAACATGATACCTTTATTGCAATTTGCTTGCAATGAACAACAATAAATGAAAAACAGGGAGAGTAGATACTAGAAATTAATTATGAATTGAAAGTATGATTATTAATGACTGGTAGGCTTATTGAAAAACTGATAAATCAGAACCTAGCGCTCACTCATTCTTCAGCATAATAGAAGTGTCACATTTTCTTATTATGAAATGTTTACATAAACACGAATTTTGTCATATAACTGTGATCAAACATGATCGTTATCTCTTCCCGAAGATTAGATTATGTAAAGTTGTTAGTGGTTTATTAGTCGATTGTATTAGGTTTTGCAGATTTTGTTCATGTATCTGTGTATATTATGCAAATGATTAGAAATTATAAATTTGATACAGCTTTAAAAACATGTTTCACTAAATAGGCATAAATGGAATTATACTTGCATTGGCCTCGCTTTAGGCCATCTAATGAGAGAGAGAGAGAGAGAGAGAGAGAGAGAGAGAGAGAGGTGAATTTCTGCCGCCTATCTCCGGCACAACACATTGCTATTTTCGTCGGGGCTCTCCCACGTGGGGGGAAGGGTGTAGTAAGGAGGCGCAACCTCCCTCCTTCACACACTTTTATTTTATTCAAGTTTGTTTGAAATATCAACGGAGAGAGAGAGAGAGAGAGAGAGAGAGAGAGAGAGAGAGAGAGAGATGTAGTTCACAGACGTAGGGTGGAAAATATTATTAATAGGGGACATATCTTAAGAAATTTGACATAATATTCACTGACGGAGTATGAGAGAGAATTAATATTAAGAGAGAAGATATGAAGACAGAGGAAAACATTAAGAGAAAGACAGATTATCCAAAAGGTAGAGTGACGAAATGAGAGAAAACTGTGGGGGGCGGGGGTGGGGATGTAGTTGAATGGCGGGCTGGGAGTGGGAGTGGGAGTCTGAAAAAGACTTCTTGGCACTCGGACTTTGCTGGGTAGTAACTGGAGGGGGAGTGATGTTAGCAGTAGTAGAAATGGCTGCCTGTGCCTGCCCTCTGCTGACGTCCTCCTCCTATACCTGAAGCAGTGTCACCCTCAGCTGTGAGTGTGCGTGTGTGTGTGTGTGCGTGGGGGACCACTGCAGCAAGCCCTTACCTTCTCTCTTCCTTCTTACGCACGTTTTCCTCGGCTGCTGAAGTTTGTTTATTTTTCCCCTTTCCTCTCATGCCGTATCACTCTCTGACCTTCGCTCACTTCCTTTTTGAGAATCGCTAAAGGAAAGAAAAAGAAATTAATTTTAAGCGCTTTGGATGTTTGTTTCGTTTCACGATTCGACGGACTTGAAGAAAGAGAATCTTTTTTCCTTATTTTCTACTATTTTGGCCTTTTGTTTTGTAAACAAAAATCGTCACGGTTAAAAGCGAAGAATCCTTCGAAAATATTTGCAATCCATTACATGAATCGGCGAAGTTGAAGGTTTTAAAATATGCATTGGCCTTCTGTTTATCTACCATAATCAACGAAGGAGCTAAAGGTAAGTCCTCAAGGATATGGAATAACGTCCTTGAATTTTTGTTTTTGTTCCCCATACGCCTGAATTTAGTCTAGGTTCGTTTTATTCCGTAACGTGTATTTCTTAATCATGCAAAGGCTTGTGCATTAAATTAATTAAGTACACAGACACGCATTTGTTTCTTGGAATCACTTTCTTGTCCCATGTAATTCTTTGGCTCTTTCCAAGGCCAGGCAAGTTTTTATACGTTTAATACCGTACGTTACTTACCCAAATAGATCTTTGGATTCCTTACTTTACTTACATAGATGCGTGTTTTGAATCTTGCCATGACCACGGTGTAGTAATATACTTAAACCGTGGCCATGGCCAGACAGGTTTTTCTTTATTCATCCCAATCTCAGTTAAAAACTTAGTTCTCTCTGTACCACAAGCAGGTAACTTTGGCTCTTGCTGCGTTCAAACACGTGTTTTAGTTGTGACCGTACTTGGCTATCTCTCTTATTAATTTTCATACCATGGGTGCGAGATTTTGCTGTTTACATGTCCATAAAAAAATTTTCATGTTCATTTGGGTGTAATTAACTTACCCGCCTATGTATTACTTTGATTTCCCCCTGGTCCGTGTTCTGTCTAATTTCTTAATTAATCTAGACACATGTCGCGGTTCCTTCCGTTCTCAGACGCATCCGTAAGCGGCCTCGTTCTTTGAGCGTCGTCTGGAGAGTGTGGGAAAACATTACGACTGCTGACGACACCGGCCTTTTAAACAATGCCAAAACAGCAAGTGCCAGCGGAGTCAGTGTGACACGCGGATGCCCCGGGCAGGTTTTTCGGGGCCCAGTAGTGCCAGGCCTGAGCTCGGAGGGATACTGCTGTCACCTGTGGGTCGGTCTCGACTGGTTTTGGGGCTAAGGTGGAAAAAGGAACCTGCAGGGTGTTCTCGACCAATTTCTTCATGACCTGGGGACATTTTCTGCGATGTAGAATATTTGTTATTTTACGAACGAAAACGCCTTAGTGGATTATTGAACTTAAGAGACCAATGGACGATCAACACTTTGGTTTAGTGTAATTAGCGGAGCCAGTGTGCTGTACGTAATCTACCCCACGTGTAAATAGAGGATTACTGACCTGAAACCCTAAGAATACCTTGTGAGTAGCATCCGGCGGATGTACGTGTGAAAATTAAAGTGCTAAAAAGCCATCAAGAGGAAAAGATAAGCATAAAAGACTCCTGGTGGTGATATTTATAACCATTGCTTGAAATTAGACTAGAATTAGTAGTGTTATATTTTTATTTTGCGAACCTCCATTAACCTACTAAAGAAGATCACTCATGCCCCGGATTAATGACCCAAGGCAATTGAATAGAAAGATTTCTGGACTCACTTCCATTAATCCCTGGTACACATAAGGGTCATCCAGGCATGGAAGCCAGCGAGAATTTCCCTCTTGTGTACAGTGCAAGTAGTGTCCTTTTAGTTCAGAAAGTGTATGGGTAGGTGGCATCAGTGGTTTGGGCCCAAGAAATGCCATTGCTTGCTTGACTCATTTGGTGAATTTCCGTTGGGTTCTTTTGTTTTTGTTTTTGTTTTGCTTGTTTTTTTTTTTCAAAGGCATTATGTAATAACGTGAATTTTGTCCTAATATTCTTTTTGTTTAATGTTTTAAATGTCATGATAGTTTTTCCTAAATTCTTATGGTTTTTAATTTATTCTATATATATATCCTTAAAATATATTTATAAATCTTTCCTTAATTTATTACACAAATGTTAATGAAATTTATTATATTCCATGAAAGATTTTGTTTTAGTTTTTTTTTTTTATTCTGTAATATTGGCATTGGTTGATGCATGACTAACCACTCCTTTTTATCACGTCACTAATTAGTACAATGTTATGTATTTTTATCAATTTGACTATTTTTTGCGTGCCTGTCTCTATGTTCTTTTGGTTTGCCTCTCTGTTTACGTCTCTTTTTATGTTAATTAGGGTCAGAGCATTATGAGACGGGACAACAAAGCGTGAGTTGATCTTCGATGTCATATCTCTCTCTCTCTCTCTCTCTCTCTCTCTCTCTCTCTCTCTCTTAACCAAAGACGTTTATATAAAGTAAATAGTAATATCAGATCGAGAAAAATACAATTGTCAAATCTCTCTCTCTCTCTCTCTCTCTCTCTCTCTCTCTCTTTTAACCAAAAACGTTTATATAAAGTAAATCAAAAACTCAATTGTCAAGTCTCTCTCTCTCTCTCTCTCTCTCTCTCTCTCGTTTAACCAAAAACGTTTATATAAAGTAAATCAAAAGCTCAATTGTCAAGTCTCTCTCTCTCTCTCTCTCTCTCTCTCTCTCTCGTTTAACCAAAAACGTTTATATAAAGTAAATCAAAAGCTCAATTGTCAAGTCTCTCTATCTCTCTCTCTCTCTCTCTCTCTCTCTCTCTCTCGTTTAACCAAAAACATTTATTTAAAGTAAATAAAAAACTCAATTGTCAAGTCTCTCTCTCTCTCTCTCTGTCTCTCTCTCTCTCTCTCTCTCTCTCTCTCTCTCTCTCGTTTCATCAAAGACGTTTATACTGTGTAAAGTAAATCAAAAGCTCAATTGTCAAGTCTCTCTCTCTCTCTCTCTCTCTCTCTCTCTCTCTTGTTTCATCAAAGACGTTTATACTGTGTAAAGTAAATCAAAAGCTCAATTGTCAAGTCTCTCTCTCTCTCTCTCTCTCTCTCTCTCTCTCTCGTTTCATCAAAGACGTTTA
>NC_090766.1:43647084-43652084 GCF_036898095.1 Palaemon carinicauda | reverse complement strand
TATATGTACCTATATATATATATATATATATATGCATAAATGTGTATATATCGTATATAGTGTATATAATGTATATGGATTTTTATTATGCTTTATAATATGTTTCATAAAACTAGGTTATACATATGGTGTTTCCTCCTCGTGACCCAAATGCTAATGATAACACCATCCCGTTACGAAACTGTTATCGTTCCTCGTTTCACAGGTTCCTCTGCTTCACAGTGTTCACACTATTTCGTCAGGGGCTGCTTTAACTTCTACATCAACACACAGGCTTATGCAGTCTGGGAAATATATACTGTATATATATATATATATATATATGTATGTATGAAATATGTATGTTGTATATATATATATATATATATATAAATATATATATATATACATACATACATACATACATACATACATATATATATATATATATATATATGATTGCGTGGGTGTGTGTGGGTGCGCGCTTCTATATATAAATTATAGTGTACAGAGTAAAATTGATCACAGCATTGAATATTTTTTGCTCTTCGGTTTTGATATTAATAATAAGTAAGTGGTGACACATTGCCTTTGATGTAATATTGGTAGCTTTGTTCAAACTTAATATTATAAACACGTTACGTGCTGAGGTAATTGCGTCACAATTAAATTAAATATGATATCTTTATTAATGCTTTCATTGCTCATCAGAATATACCTGCTGACATCAACTATAGACTTTATCATTTTCCCACATAGATTTTATTTCCTCGTATAAGTATACGCATTCTCTCTCTCTCTCTCTCTCTCTCTCTCTCTCTCTCTCTCAAATAAGAAGACATTTGTTTATTCAGACATGGTGGGTGGTAGCGATAGTGGATTTAACTCGAAAACGAGGATTCTGTGAGTGATGGAAAGAGTTAAAGGAATTGGGAAAGTAAGATAAAAGGTTTAAAGACATCGTGATGGAAGGGAAAGAGAAATGAGGAGTAAAATTGGCATGGAGGCCGTAGGGAGAGTAATAGACTGAAGGGATCTCAACAACAACAATTATAATGATACTGATGATTATTATGAAAATATACCACTGAACATGAAATCAACAACAAAAACATAACAAGAACAATAATAAACAATAATTAATCGTGGACCGTTTAATCATGAAAGTTAGTCAACGTTGTAACACCTTAGGCACATGGAGAGAGAGAGAGAGAGAGAGAGAGAGAGAGAGAGAGAAGGCAGCGGTATCATGTGTAGATATTATTTATAATAATACATGACTGAAGCGTATACTTATACGAGGAAATAGAATTTTTGTGCTGACATTAAGAACCATTGATTTAGAGAGAGAGAGAGAGAGAGAGAGAGAGAGAGAGAGAGAGAGTTCACTTTGCGCCATGTACAAGACACGACAGACGCGTTCTAGAAATTCTAGTATAAATAGTTTAGCGACCCTGTGACTCAGAATCGAGACGGCCTTCTCTATTTAATCTTAGTAAACAAACTAGGAGCATCCAGTGTTCTTATAGAGATGTTATCCACTGTTTATTTGCTGTTTTTTTTTTTTTTTTTTTTTTTTTTTTTTCGTTAAGAGACGTGCTCAAATCTCTGTCCATCTTAGTCCTTCATCTTGGAATTTCTAATTTTTTTTTTTCAATTCTTTACTGGGCTTTTATGTTATTGTTGTTGTTGTGACAGAGAGAGAGAGAGAGAGAGAGAGAGAGAGAGAGAGAGAGAACAGGTTAAACACAAATCGTGGTTATTTTGTTTTTATCTTGATTGAACACGAACAAATAACAAGTGATTATTATTATTATCGTTATTATTATTATTATAATTATTATTATTATTATTATTATTATTATTATTGTTGTTGTTGTTATTTTTATTGTTATTATTATTATTAAAGAAGATAATTCCGTTATTTTACGGGCTGTTCTAAGATATGTTTAATGTTATCATTATTGTTATTATATCAATTACTTCTCATCACTTATAAAGACTTGAGGATTTTCCTATCGATCTAAGAACACCTCGCCCTCGACCTCCCATGTCAATGAACAACCTCCCTAGCCCCAGCGCCCACCCCAAGCTCCATAAATGCAATCCCTCAATCATCCTCAAGGAAAATAAATTCTCCTCTCTTGTATACGCGAGATCCTTGTTGGTCCCATTTATTTGAACTAGCAGGACGCATCCTTTTAAGTGAATAGGATGTCGCGTTTCCTGCAGTTCTATCATGCTCTGCCACCTGACTCTTATTACCTCCTCAGTAGGACCTATTGTGCGTCCTTCCGTCTTTTCTTGGACTTTATTGCGCTCCTTCGGGAGATGCGAAAGTTATTTTTTTTGGGGGGGGGGAGAGGAGGCTGCGAATAAAGATTGCTTATGGATTTTTTTCTATAAGTAGGTTTTTTTTACCTTATAATGTCCTTCAAGTTAGTTTGGACCCCTCTCTCTCTCTCTCTCTCTCTCTCTCTCTCTCTCTCTCTCTCATTTTCGTATTACTTTGAAATATCAATACTTATCAACGCTCAAGGAAATAAGTATAATTCTCTCTCTCTCTCTCTCTCTCTCTCTCTCTCTCCGGTGTCAATGACCTTAGATGTCATGATGCCTGAAAACTTTAAATCAATCTCTCTCTCTCTCTCTCTCTCTCTCTCTCTCGGTGTCAATGACCTTAGATGTCATGATGCCTGAAAACTTTAAATCAATCTCTCTCTCTCTCTCTCTCTCTCTCTCTCTCTCTCCGGTGTCAATGACCTTAGATGTCATGATGCCTGAAAACTTTAAATCTCTCTCTCTCTCTCTCTCTCTCTCTCTCTCTCTCTCTCTTCGGTGTCAATGACCTTAGATGTCAAGATGCCTGAAAACTTTAAATCAATCTCTCTCTCTCTCTCTCTCTCTCTCTCTCTCTCTCTCTTCGGCGTCAATGACCTTAGATGTCAGGATGCCTGAAAACTTTAAATCAATCAATCTCTCTCTCTCTCTCTCTCTCTCTCTCTCTCTCTCTCATTTTCTTAATACTTTTGAAGATAGGAATTTATTAACGCTCAAGGAAGTAAGAATCCCCCCCCCTCTCTCTCTCTCTCTCTCTCTCTCTCTCTCTCTCTCGTCCAAAATGAAATGGAGAAAATTTAGTGAACTAAATAAGTCCAATAATTCCATTTGTTCTAGGTTTTGTTTATTTTTTATTTGCGCCTTTCCTTTTCTACGGGAATATTGGATGATGAAGGAATTTAAGTTATAGAATCAAATTTTACGATTAGGGAACACCGAAGCAATACGAGAATTCTAAAGTTTGATTGCAGGTCAATACCTGAAACGTATCTAATAAATATGTACAAATTCTTTTTATGCACTTTTAACAATATCAAGTACCACACTCTACAGATATCGGATACTTTCTTATAAATATATATATATATATATATATGTGTGTGTGTGTGTGTGTGTGTATATATATATATATATATATATAAACACTACCGTACAAATACTGAGCTTTTCATATTTATATGACTTATGCAAATATTTAGTAATATTATATAGATACATGACATTTTTATGATGATAAATATCTTTTATTATGTACAAAATTAACACTTAATTTATAGTTACAAAAGACGACTTATTTTTCCATTCCCAAACACACCCAGGTTTGCTTCATTCTTTCAAGTTATCAATACTGGTTATAAGAAGAGGGTAGGGAGGGGGGGCGTGTTAACGCCTTTCGTTGCTTACAGGATAAAAGTCTGTTTTTTTAACTTACATCACATCATAATTCTTCAACAATCATACTTTTTTTAACCTTCAAATAGGTGTCAGACGAGCAGACTCCTGCAGCAAGGGCTAGACATAGAACCAAAAAACCTTTCCTCTCCCTGCCTGTCTTTTCTTTTCTCAAACTGCTTCTTATACTATCTAACATCGCATGAGGGTCTGCCCCTCTCTTTTATTCTTCTCGTGTACTTCTCTTTCTCCCTTTTTCCTTATTCTTTCCCATCCCGAGTACCTGCCTTCTGGCTATAAACTGGATTGTATCCAGGGGTACTCCTTCCTTTCCCCATATTCCCCACTTCCCTATCCTCATCCGTATCCGTTTGTAACTTACATCAACCCTAGGAGTCTTGGATAATTAGTATAGATGACCACTAGAACAAGATAAGCTCACACAATGACAGATCAGATATTTAGTGCTCGCAAAATATTTTCTTATTATAAATACGAGGGGAAAAATAATAGTTCTATCATGTATGTTGAGACTTGTCCTGTTGCCATGACTCTGAGCTGGCGTGATTTATCGTGATTTAACGAGGACTTGTTGTTTGTGCTCCTCCTTAGGATTTGTCGCCTAGTTTGTAAACAACTTGGAGTGAGGCTCGTAGCATTTTTATTGTCCTAGTGGAAGGGTTGCTGTAGTCCATTGAGAATGTCCCTACCTAGCGATCTTTTGGGCTCGGGATCGAGACGCGCTTTATCTTGATAGTTTCTAGTAGTGTCCGCAACCTTACCATTGCCTGGTCCTTTCAGGTCCTACCTTGGATGTAAAGGGCCTTGGCGCTGATCATATGTTTGTATAGCCAGTCTCAAGGTCATTGTCAATGTCCTTTACCTCAGCCATTCATGAGTAACCTTTAAACCTTTAAATTGCTACCTCGTCTTTAAACTGTAATAAGGTCCATAATCTAATTCAAATTCAAGTTAAAAATGTTTGCTCTAAAGTCTTATGCTTTATTATAATTCCAAGGTAGAAAATAGAGGATGTTCCGAACCAGGGAAAGTTATGCTGTGTAGGTGCTTCCACGAAGTATGAATGCAGCAGTAATTTCCTCTTATTTTTTCTGGAGCCACCCAGTGCTTGGGTAAATTGCTCGATGTTGGAAAATGTGCACCAGCTAAGAATAGCTAAGAACCTCTCTCTCTCTCTCTCTCTCTCTCTCTCTCTCTCTCTTCTTGATATATTATTGGAAACATGGTGCTCTCGGTTTATGTCTGTGTTTGTCTTTTTCTTTTCTTCT
>NC_090766.1:43644322-43646584 GCF_036898095.1 Palaemon carinicauda | reverse complement strand
CTAAGATACAACACTTGCTGGAAAAGCAGGATGTTATAAGACCAAAGGCTCCAACAGAGAAAAATAGCCCAGTGAGGATAGGAAATAAGGAAATGAGTAAACTACAAAAGTAGTAAACAACAATTAATATAGAATATTTTAAGAACAGTAACATCATTAGGATAGATCTTTCATATATAAACTAAAAACAAAAATAAAGAAGAGGAAGGAAACAAGATAGAACAGTGTGTCCGAGTGTACCTTCAAGCAAGAGAAATCTACCCCAAGGTAGAAGGAGACCATGGTTCAGAGGTTATGGCACTACCCAAGACTAGAGAACAACGGTTTGATATATATAGATATATATATGTATATATTATATATATATATATAGATATATATGTATATATATTATATATATATATATATATATATATATATATATATATATAGAGAGAGAGAGAGAGAGAGAGAGAGAGAGAGAGAGAGAGAGAGAGAGAGAGAGAGAGAGAGAGAGAGAGAGAGAGAGAGAGAGATATTATATGATACGTGTGTACAATTATATATATGAAGTATATAGATAAGAAAATGATAGTTATACATAATGCAATAGTAGTAAAACAAAGTAAATAATGCATATTACTTTTCCATCGTTTTATGCCTTATGAATTGCTATTTCTTCGTGTGACTAATTCTCTCAGAAGAGTTTTATGGCTATTTAAAAACCTAAATCCCTTTTTAATTCCTTGAGCAAATCACAAAAATTTTATGATTGAATTTTTTATTACAATTAATCATTGGTACTGAATGATACTGAATTAGTTTTGTTATTGTTATTATCGTGTTCATGACAATAGACAGTTTTTCATTTGTGTCCATTTCTATTTATTTATCTAACTCGCTTTATAATATTTTTTTTCCGGCTGTTAACGCAATAGATAGATGTGTAAAACATAGTTTTTGATGTACTCTTGGATAGGATTTTCCGTCATATGTCAACTCCCATTGCATAGCATGGATATTTCAAGGATTTAAATTTTTTTGGTCTTTTATAATATCTCAAAGTACCAAAACCTTGCCTGGCACAACGAAATGTTATCCTTAAAACAACAATATCAACTACAAAAACAAGAGTAAAACAAAGAACATTGTCATTAAACCCCCCCCCCCCCCGCACAAACACACACACACACGCACAACAACTGATGAATATCGCAATTCAGAAATCGATGATAAGTTATCATGACTGAGAGAGACCGGTCGTTTGTTCTGACGAAATTCCATCCGTCATTTTATCGTCAAACTTCTCAGCTTTCGTTGGGGGAAATGAAGATGGAAATTGACTGTGAAAGTGTTCTTCAATCTCGGGCTTCCGGAAATGAGATAGCCTTGCTATCCATCCTTCCCACTTGGCTCTCCTTTTGGGGATATTTCGTGGGCGTTCTGGGAGATGAAAGGGGGCGTCGCTTTGGTCGGAATTATCAATATTATGCTGGATTGGGGATTTGTTTATGCATACATTCATACATATATTCATATATTATCAAATCAAACCCTAGATATGATTATAAAAGTGTACTGTGTTTTGTTTAGAAGTATAAAGTGGCTGTCGTTCCTTCCATTATATACGTATTCATTATATATATATATATATATATATATATATATATATATATATATATATATATATATATATATATATATATATATATATATGTATGTATGTGTGCATATATATGTGTGTATATATAGTATATATATACATATATGTATATATATATATGTGTGTGTGTATATATATATATATATATATATATATATATATATATATATATATATATATATATATATATAGGTCTGTGAATGTGTATGTGTCTGTGTAATTGCTAATCATTTGACCTTTAAAACGTTTGTTCGTACTGTTGAATCCTATTATACCTGCGCTGACCTAAGCGCGAAATGATTACATGCCTGAAGCATTAGGGCGTCAGGTCACTAGTATCAGCATATTTGCCTAAAACGGAAAGGTCAAAAGGCAGCTTTCTCAAAAGTAATGAATCCAACCAATCGGGATTTCTTCGGGCACTTTTAGGGTGCATTGTTAAAAATTTTGCCGTGAAATAAACGGTAAAAATCCTGGAATAAATGTTGCCAGGCATTTTCCGTTTTAAAAACTGATATTTTGACGTTAAGGACTGATATACGGTCACCAACCCGTCAAAGATAATAACAAAGTAAAGTAAAAATTACGGCTGCCTGTATTTTACTGAAATACAGCTGAGA
>NC_090766.1:43636822-43639322 GCF_036898095.1 Palaemon carinicauda | reverse complement strand
TATACGGAATTTTAGAGTGTATTTTGTCTGAACTTTCTTACAAGTTCGTGGTAAGAAAGCTCAGAAAAATACACGCTAAAGTTCCGTATATTGATATATCTGGTCAATATACGGAATTTTAGCTTGTATTTTTTCTGAACTTTCTTACAAGTTCGTGGTAAGAAAGTTAAGACAAAATACACTTTAAAATTTCGTATATTGACCAGATATACCCAAAGCTAAGTAGTGACTGGATTTCCAGAACTTCTATAATATAACAGAATGAAAAAAATTGTATAAGTCAATATACTCTCTCGCCTATAATGAACCCAAAAAACAGAACAAAAACAACAACATAACCACGTTATTCTCGCCTATCCTCCTTTCCTTACCTTGATCCGCATTGGATCTATGTTCGTTTTTTTGTATGTCGATTTGTTCATTGACTCTCTAGTATTTTATATTTACATTAGATTTCTAATGCTTAGAATATATTTATTTGTATGTTTGGATTTACATCTATTTAGATTTACATTTTTCCGCTATGAGAAAATAAATTTAGAAACAAAATAGAACTTCATGAAAAACTGTCTAAAACTTTTGAAATTTCAAATTTAATAATAAACACATGTCATACAAAAGCCCCTTCCAAATTTGTGAAAAGAAATAAACACTGTAGGTTACTTGTATAGTAGGTTATCTTTGTTCTTTTTTTTTTAATTACTATTTATTAGTTCAATTACTCTGGTTCACGCATCTCTATTCAAGCCATTTTGCATCAGTAGATATTCTTCTCTATAATAAAGCTAAGAAATAGATTTTCTATTCATTATTCGTTCCAATTGAATGGTTCCCAGAATCGACGAATAAAAGAATGGGGATTGAGGTCATGTTGGGTATTTTTGCCAGTGACGCTGAATTGGCCCAAAAGAAACTTGGAGTTGGGCTTTTTAGTTTACTGTATTCTTCCCTCCTCTCCTAAATCCACAATGCCGCTGTTTCTTTGTTTGTATTTCTCGTCTCTGAAGTTATCCATTAACACCTTTTATCTCGAACTGAACAGGTTTTCCTGCAAAAAAAAAAAAAAAGAAAAAGAAAGGGGGGGGGGCAAACTTTTACTTCAGTTTTATCTGTTTATGGGAGAGAACTTCGCTAGGCTTTTTTATAACCTGTTATAGCATCAAATTCTTTTATTTTGTTTTTCGTTCTTTCTCTTAACTACCACTCCGAATCTTGGCGCCATTTTTTCCTGGCGGAGAAAAAGAATGCCAAGTGTTTGGTAAAGTGGAGGTTCCGATGTTGTTCTCGGAGGAGAAGAAGAAGAAGAAGACGCTTTGTTTGTTGCTGTGCTTGTGGTTGGTTCACGATAAGCCTTCAGCGTTCGAACGGCTCGAAGGAAACGTGTGAAACAGGTGTTGCTTTTAAGCCTTTGTAAAACGTCTTTGTTGAAAAGTCTTATTGTTATTAAGAAATAACTAACGCGACTCAGTGAACCTATTGTTTGCTTAAAGTCTATCTCAAGTCTTGAAAGTTGTTTAGCGATACCAAAGGGAAGCGGTCCTTGTCAGAGGTCATTGCAAGGAACTTAGGTCAGTAGAAAGTAGTAAAACGAAGCCAGGTGTTGAATTCGGGATTTGTCAAAGCAAATATAAAAGCCACCGCAAGTGCTTCGGAAAGAGTTGCAAGTATGTTATAAAACCTGATGTTTTGACATTTGAAGACTAATGTACATTAGTTGTACTTTGGAAGTTGGTGCTTTGTCACTCAGAAACGAAGGAAGTTATGGTATGATGGTCGATGCTTTGCATTTTTCAAGCAAGTCTAGCTTTCCTATGGCAAAGGGTTTATAATCTGGAATAAAACAGAATTGTCCTTTGAAACCTGTTGATTTGCAACTCAAACTTTAGTGCACCTTGTCTTTGGATGTTGGTGCCCTACCATTCAAAATCAAATGCAGCTAGTTCTTTCGAAACTGGTGCTTTGTAAGACAAAATCTAATGCAGGTGTGCTTTGGAAACTCGTGTTTTATAACACAAAATCAAATGCAGCTGTGCTTTGGAAACCGATGCTTTGTAGCTCAAAATCAAATACAGCTGTGCTTTGTAACACAACATGAAATGCAGGTGTGCCTTGGAAACTCGTGTTTTATAACACAAAATCAAATACAGCTAATAGATCAAACACTGCTCTGTTCTAAGGTATAATGGCAGAGGCACGTGACAGTGACATTGCCCTAGGTAACAGGACAATGCTCTAGAAACTGACCATATACACATATGGTCAGAGCCTCAAGCGAGGACTAAGGAGGGCCAGGTAATGGCTGTCTATGACTTAGCAGGTGGACCTATATGTTCACCCAGTCACGACATCCCTACCTGCCAAATACAGTGGCCGACACTAATAGATACTATCGAACTTGATCGGGTCTCGAACTCCCGTTAATTAGATTGTGAGACATGGATGTTACAAATAGGTTAATTTAGAAATAAAACCGATATTAAACTAAAAAAAAAAAAACAGG
>NC_090766.1:43611822-43619322 GCF_036898095.1 Palaemon carinicauda | reverse complement strand
GGGGATTTATTAATATCATTATTACTATTATTATTATTATTATTATTATTATTATTATTATTATTATTATTATAACAATAATAATAATAATAATAATTATTATTATTATTATTATTATTATTATTATTATAACAATAATAATAATTATTATTATTATTATTATTATTATTATTATTATTATTATTATTATGTAAAAGTTCGCTTAATACATTTTTTTGCATAAATTGATTTAAAAATCTTCCAACTGTTTAGAAAAGGACGAAGAAGGTTGGTTCAATTTTTGTTTGGATTTCTTTTAAATCCAATCGTGTTGATTTGTTATTAACTCTGGTCATGAGATATCCGTATGCCTACAGCAAAAAGAAAAAAAAGTTTAATTAATAATTCCTATTGCTGGTATGTAATTAGATTATTCAAAGTAAATATGTTCTTGGACTTACTTTCATATTCGTTCATCTTTTCAATGAATGATTATTTTATTATTATTATTATCATTATTATTATTATTATTATTATTATTATTATTATTATCATTATTATTGTTATTATTGATACTATTTATATTTAGATTATTCTAAAAAAAATATAATCTTGAAGTTACTTTTCACCTATAATGATTTATTATTGCCAATGAATTATTATTATTATTATTATTATTATTATTATCATTATTATTATTATTATTATTATTGTTGTTGTTATTATTTTTTTATTATTTTTATCATTATTCCAGAAAAATCTATTTTTGAAGTTATTTTTCAGTGATCATAATTTTTCATATTCAACTGAATGTAATTATTATTGTTATTATTATTATTATTATTATTATTATTATTATTATTATTATTATTATTATTATTATTATTATTCCAAAAAAGTATATTCTTAAAATTATCATTTAGTTATCACAATTTCTTATTATTCTTAATGAATTATTATTATTTTATTATTATTGTTATTATTATTTACTATTATTATTATTATTATTATTATTATTATTATAAAAAAGTCTTGAACTTGAAACAACTTGATTTACCAAATAGAAGGACAATTTGAGGAAAAAAATATTAATGAAGAGGAAAAACGAAGACATAGATAAAAAAAGAAAAAAGAAAAACAAGAAGAAATGAAGACAAGCAGTATCAGGAGACACAACAATTAACAACACAGTTCTATAGTTTGTCAGTATCTTTCATAGACAGGAGTGAACTAAAGAATGTGAAGACTCGAAGAATGTCAAGAATTAGAGAATGTGAGATTCAGTTTACAGGGAATTCAAGTCTTTGGATGCGTAGATTTTTGTCAGACAGCGCAAATAATGGGGTTGATACCATTAAAACCTTTGGGGCATCTTGCCTCCCTTAATGAAGTATATATAGAGCAAAGGGCTAATTTTATCTTATTCTCTCTTACCCACACACAAACACAGACATATTCTCTCTCTCTCTCTCTCTCTCTCTCTCTCTCTCTCTCTCTCTATATATATATATATATATATATATATATATATATATATACATATATATATATTTATATATTGTATATACAGTGTATGTATATATATATATATATATATATATATATATATATATATATATCGTATTTATGTGTATATATATACACATATATATATACATAAATGTATATAGATAGATAGATAGATATATATTTATATATAGATATGTATATATAGACACATAAATGCAGTAGATATATATATGTGTATATATATATATATATATATATATATATATATATATATATATATGCGTGTGTGTGTATGTATGTGTAAAACTCACAGAAGCATTCGATACTCAGATAAAATAGTAGAACCTGATCGGTCTGGATTCATCAGTACGTCCATACACCATATAGGTATATACATATATTATGAGTGTGTGTGTGTGTATATATATATATATATATATATATATATATATATATATATATATATATATATATATATACTGTATATATATATATATATATATATATATATATATATATATATATACATGTGTGTTTGTGTGTGTACACGTATACTGTATTTGTAAATGTCAGTATTTCCTGAATGATTCAATCTGCCTTCTCATATGAAGTGGATATGCCTATTAGTAGACTTACAGTATGTCTGTATCGATGTATTTGGCATAATAGTAGTTGAATAAACGTAAAGATTATTGCAGGCAGTAAGTACCACTTGCTATCCAGGTTATTACCAGTATGCATCAAACTTCTGATTGAAACTATAACAGTTCTCTCTCTCTCTCTCTCTCTCTCTCTCTCTCTCTCTCTCTCTCTCTCTCTCTCTCTCTCTCTCTCTCTACACGTGGAATTCCCTTGAAATCCCTGTTAGAGTATAAAGTGGACAAATATTCAACAGGGAGGTTTAACTTGCGTCGATGTGTTCAAAAGGTTTTGAATTAGATCTAGATTTGTCAATGAAACAAGTATGGAACAATTTTATGTCTGTCCTATATATTTTACTTGTTTTAATTATATTTTGTATATATGAATATATACACAAAGAAATATCGTTCTTATAGTTTTCATGATTAGAATAAATGTTGAATCGGCTTTCCTTTGCGGGTAATGTATGTCTCTCTTTTCAACTGAATGTGTTTGTCTCTCTTTGTCTAAGGCAGAGAAGGGCTCCATGAAAGGATATTATATATATATATATATATATATATATATATATATATATATGTATATATATATATATATATATATATATATATATATATATCGATATCGTTATCTATCTATCTATCTATATATATATATATATATATATATATATATATATATGTGTGTGTGTGTGTGTGTGTGTGTGTGTGTGTGTGTGTGTGTGGAGAGAGAGAGAGAGAGAGAGAGAGAGAGAGAGAGAGAGAGAGAGAGAGAGAGAGAGAGAGATTTTCCAACACATACGTTATCTCACTGGATAAAAACACACCCATACATGATTGGGTGTGTACTTGTGCATTTATATACTTATTGATACATCATATGCAAACGTTTATATACATTAATATTTGTATATATGTACATGAATACATATATATTAAATACAAAAACAGCAAATGCCCCCGTTTCTAGTCCACTGCAAGACAAAGATCTCAGACATGGGCTTATTCGGTAGAAGTACAAGGTAATTCTCTGAAGCAAAAGGTAGAAGTATAAGCAAATCTTTCTTTCCATATTCATAATGATTACCTTTTACTTGCGATGATATCCTCCTAGCAGAAGTAAAAGGTTGACTCGTGTTTCGGGAGCGCTTAGTTACATGTTGGAACTTGTAAGATTTCATTTGTGCTGTCAAGATAAGAAAGAATTTAGTATTTAAAATACGTATTTAATGCCCTGTTTTTACTTGTATTTAATTAAGTTTACGCATCAGAAAGAACACAGACGCCGCCGCGCCTTCCCCAAAGCCTCGCTGGCGACATCTATCCCCCACCCCTTGCATTAGAAGTTCTTTGACCTCTTTTTAGCTACCCCACCCCTTGCATTAGAAGTTCTTTGACCTCTTTTCAGCTACCACACCCCTTGCATTAGAAGTTCTTTGACCTCTATTTAGCTCCCCCACCCCTTGCATTAGAAGTTCTTTGACCTCTTTTTAGCTCCCCCACCCCTTGCATTAGAAGTTCTTTGACCTCTTTTCAGCTACCACACCCCTTGCATTAGAAGTTCTTTGACCTCTTTTTAGCTCCCACACCCCTTGCATTAGAAGTTCTTTGACCTCTTTTTAGCTCCCCCACCCCTTGCATTAGAAGTTCTTTGACCTCTTTTTAGCTCCCCCACCCCTTGCATTAGAAGTTCTTTGACCTCTTTTTAGCTCCCCCACCCCTTGCATTAGAAGTTCTTTGACCTCTTTTTAGCTCCCACACCCCTTGCATTAGAAGTTCTTTGACCTCTTTTTAGCTCCCACACCCCTTGCATTAGAAGTTCTTTGACCTCTTTTTAGCTCCCACACCCCTTGCATTAGAAGTTCTTTGACCTCTTTTTAGCTCCCCCACCCCTTGCATTAGAAGTTCTTTGACTTCTTTTTAGCTCCCACACCCCTTGCATTAGAAGTTCTTTGACCTCTTTTTAGCTCCCACACCCCTTGCATTAGAAGTTCTTTGACCTCTTTTTAGCTCCCCCACCCCTTGCATTAGAAGTGCTTTGACTTCTTTTTAGCTCCCCCACCCCTTGCATTAGAAGTTCTTTGACCTCTTTTTAGCTCCCCCGCCCCTTGCATTAGAAGTTCTTTGACCTCTTTTTAGCTCCCACACCCCTTGCATTAGAAGTTCTTTGACCTCTTTTTAGCTCCCACACCCCTTGCATTAGAAGTTCTTTGACCTCTTTTTAGCTCCCACACGCCTTGCATTAGAAGATCTTTGACCTCTTTTTTATCTCCCTCACCCCTTGCACTAGAAGTTCTTTGACCTCTTTTTAGCTCCCACACCTCTAGCATTAGAGGTTCTTTGACCTCTTTTTAGCTCCCACACCTCTAGCATTAGAAGTTCTTTGACCTCTTTTTAGCTCCCACACCTCTAGCATTAGAAGTTCTTTGACCTCTTTTTAGCTCCCACACCTCTAGCATTAGAAGTTCTTTGACTTCTTTTTAGCTCCCACTCCTCTAGCATCAGAAGTTCTTTGACCTCTTTTTAGCTCCCACACCTCTAGCATTAGAAGTTCTTTGACTTCTTTTTAGCTCCCACACCTCTAGCATTAGAAGTTCTTTGACCTCTTTTTAGCTCACACACCTCTAGTATTAGAAGTTCTTTGACCTCTTTTTAGCTCCCACACCTCTAGCATTAGAAGTTCTTTGACTTCTTTTTAGGTCCCACACCTCTAGCATTAGAAGTTCTTTGATCTCTTTTCAGCTCCTTTACCTCAAGCATTAGAAGTTCTTTGACCTCTCTCTTTAGCTCCCACACTTCTAGCATTACAAGTTCTTTGACATATGTTTCTAGGTTCCATACTTTTAGCATTAGAGTGTCGTTGATCTATAGTTTGAGGTGCCTTACTTCTAGCATTAGAGGCTCTCTATTTTTAGGTGTCTTACCTCTGGCATTAGAGGCTCCTCTACGGTGTTCTCTCCTGTCTTCTAGTTTTCAAGATGTCCTTTCATTAGATTATCTGTTTCTTTCGAGATTTCATTGTCTCTTTTCCTTAGTTCGTCAGTGTCCTTCTCGATTTCAAAAGAGATTTCAGTGCCGCGTCCTCACTTCGTCGGATTCCTCAGGGAAATCGAAAGCATTTATTCTTTACCTATCTGGGCAATGAGTAAAGAGATGAATACTATCGATTTCTCCGCATACACTATCATGCCAAAATAAATGACGAGCAACATGATATATTTACCAATGTCGTCTGGATATGTCCTTACTTCAATGGCGAATTTTGGGACAATCCTGTTGAAGAACTACACGTCACTCACCGTTCAGTTGAACCATTCTGCCTCCATCCTCATTCCCCGCAATCCGTTTTTGCACCGATACAAAGCCTCGTACTTTTTCCAAGAGTCTCCTTTAATAAGATATCGTCGCAAAAGCCCAAGCAAAGGATCTTTCAAGGCGCATACATTATGATCTTCAAAGCTCAGCTGCTAACGGAAGATCCCGTGTCTTTCTCTATATAGGTCGGGCGATATAAAACGAACGATCGGCAACTTCGGCAGCAACCAAAACCATCTGTAGTTGATGGTGTTCCGAAGACGTAACACATAATTCTTACCGGCAGCTTCCTATTCCGCCAGAACGCGATCTCTGTGAGTTAAGTGAAATCCTTCTCCCAGTCATCAACTCATTTCCTCTTACTCCTATTGACGCGCAATTCCTTGGTTAGATTTCGCCAGCTACATACAGATCATGTGAGCTGTTGCAGGCTACGTTTGAAAAAATTGAAGATCAGGTCTTCAGAAATCATTTGAAGCTCGGGGAGGAGTTGTTCAGGAAATTTCAGTTCTGGAGTCATTCAGAAATCCATGTTAAGTATACGGCTATGTCCTTTGAAGACTTTTGGAAATTCGGGAAAGTTTTCTTCCGAAACCGTTCTGAGATTCCGTTCTTAAGGCATTCAGAATTCCATGCTAAGTCTATGGCTATTTTTTTCTGAAGCCATTTGGAAATCCGGGAAAGATTTCTTCCGATACCGTTCTGAGATTCCGTTCTGGAAGCATTCAGAATTCCATGCTAAGTCTATGGCTATTTCTTCTGAAGTCATTTGGAAATCCGAGAAGATTTTCTTCCGAATTCTTTTAGGACTCGCGATAAATTCCATTCTTGTTTTATAACAACAACAACAACAACAACAACAATAGTAATAATGATAATGAAATAATAATAATAAAAATAATAATAATAATAATAATAATAATAATAATAATAATAAACTACGTGATTTGATTTATGGATTTGAGTTGAAAAGTTTTGAAGACGCTAAACGCCCAACTTTGCAGTTTGAAGGAAACTTTAAGATACCCGGACGAAGGGGGAAGGGTAATTGAGGTTTAAAGCAAACCGAATTGAGATAGTTGATTTCAGCTAAATTATTTCAGGTTTGGGATTTAGAACAATCTATTTCTGGTACGAATCGATATATATATATATATATATATGTATATATATATATATATATATATATATATATATATATATTTATATATATATATATATATATATATATATATATATATATATATATACATATATATATATATATATATATATATATATATATATATATATATAGTTTATATATGTGTATATACATGCATGTATATAAGCTTTTGCAGTATATGAATATTCTGTATATATATATATATATATATAAACTATATTTATATATTATATGAATACAGTATATTTGCATGTACTGTACACACACACACACATATATATATATATATATATATATATATATATATATATATATATATATATACATACATACATATATTTATATATATATATATATATATATATATATATATATATATATATACATACATACATACATATATACTGTTTGTACATACATACATCCCTAAATACAGCAGCCTTCGTATTCTCCCAACTCTTTATACATGCAAAAGCAAATGTAAAATGCATATCACCAAGTAATGGCTTAACCTTGATATTTCATCGAGATTCCAGGTGTGGACAAGATATCTGTCCGCAAGCCACTGTACATTTTGTTCTTCAAAACGGAATTACATCTTAAAATCATGATCAAGTGTGGGTAAACGGGGCATGTATTGTTTAACATGCCTCACATCCACAAAATCTGCCATCGTGCTGAGAATCGGACAGAACAACCTTTCTCTTCGAACTGCAGTCTGCTACTGACCAGACTCAGCTTTTTCGAAGCCTATGCTCTTTATATGGAGTAAAGGGTCTTCTTTTTTGTATAACCATTTACTTTTATGTGATTATAAGGATATGCTTTTGCTCTAAAAGTAGAAGCTTTTGCTTGAAATGTTTATGAATACAAGTAGGATTTCCTTCATAT
>NC_090766.1:43589322-43606822 GCF_036898095.1 Palaemon carinicauda | reverse complement strand
ACTACAGTATATGCTCGATGAAACATTCACATTTTCACGTGAGTCAATACATATTTTCTTTTACACATGACAACTACTTTAGTTCATGTTCCGGTGAATGTATATTTCAATATTCTCACTTAGGCATAATTTCACATACATTCTCGTACTGCGTATGCCCTTTTGTCGCATTCATGCATATTTGGGTAAATTATTCAAATGTTGCACTCATAGAAACCTACGTGCTTTCACATACATTAATGCATAACCCCCTTTCATGACAAGCCTCTTCGGGTGAATACATTTTAGAATATCGGAATTGCTTAGACCAGTGAATGGGAACAGCATTTGGAGGTTGACAAGTTTCGTTCCGATACACACGCACAAAAATACGTTTTCGAAAATAACATGAAATCAGTAAATGACATGCACACAATCACATATGTGCACACACATGTATATAAACATACACATGTATATATATATATATATATATATATATATATATATATATATATATATATATATATATATATATATATATATATGTATGTATATTTATGTATATATATATAGTATGTGTATATATATAGATATATATATATATATTTATATAGTGTGTCTATTTATGTGTGTGTATATATATATATATATATATATATATATATATATATATATATATATATATATATATATATATATAAATATATATATATATATATGCGTGTATGCAATGTGTTTCTGTATGTGGAAATGCCTGGGTATGCTGCCCATATCAGAAGAATTTAAGTTTTGTGATATTTTCTCTTTATTACTCCAGAATATCCTTAGAGAGATATAGAAATAGCTATAAATTCCAATTCAAAGCCCCTCTATTATCTCCACCAAGCCAATTCACCTTTGTCCCCTTTATGTTAGTTTGTTGAGCCGATCTTTTTCTTGTTGTTTATCTGAAGATGTCCTCATTAAGTTTCTTCTTGCGATAAGAAAGATTTATTGCAAATGTATTAAGAGACTCTTTATAGCTCTAAACTAAGCTGCGCAGAGTCTAAACCAATCGAGGTGGTATCGTTTATTTTTCTAGAGGCTTTTAAATTTCTGTTCCTCATAACCGTAGATTTTCCCATGCCTCTAGAAAGGGTCTTTAGATTGTTAGATAGGGCATCTTATCTGGTGTATGGCTATCTTACTTGTCCAGAGAGACGCTGAAGATTTGGAGTTTACTGTAGCTTTATGCCAGCATGGTCATTGTCCTCCTCCGAGAGGAGGTCGAAACCAAGATAATGCATAATTAGTTTTGTTTCTTTTAGTGGTTTGTTGTTATAGAGAGTCTGTGCCACTGGCTATTTTAGACTTTACTCTCTGCATTTAGGCTGTACATTTACTAGCAAGGGCTTCACTGTATTTTAGGCTGTCGTTTTGCAGGCAAGGACCTAACTCTATGTATTTTAGAATGTCCCTTTGCTAGCAAGGGCTTGACTCTTGTTTATATATGACATATCTGTTTTTGACGTGGTTAATAGTTTATATAGGACATATCTGTTTTAACGCTGTTACTGTTTTTAGAATGATATATTGTTAATTTAATTTATTCTCATCATTTATTTATTTCCTTATTTCCTTTCCTCACTGGGCTATTTTTCCCTATTGGAGCCCTTGGGCTTGTAGCATCTTGCTTTTCCAACTAGGGTTGTAGCTTGGCTAGTAATAATAATAATAATGATAATGATAATAATAATAATAATTATAATAATATTAAGCTGTTCTTTGGTAGCAAGGGTCTTTTAAAGGTTTAAAGGTCGCATATGAATGGCAAAGGCAATGGACAGTGATAATGCTCTAGAGACTGACCATATATGCATATGATCACCGCCCAAGCCCCCTCTCCACCCAAGCTAGAACTAGGCAATGGCCGCTGATTTCTCAGCAGGTAGACCTATAGGCTCTCCCAAACCCCCTTTCTTAGCTCACAAGGATGGTGAGGTTGCAGATACTACAAAATCTATCGAGGTTGAGTAGGTCTCGAACACCAGTCCAACATATCCCCAAATAGGGACGTTTCCAATAGGCTACCACAACTTCTGGTATAGATTTTTTTTATAGATTTTTTTTTTATTTATAACAACACAGTAAAAGAATGGTACTTTAATAAATAGTTAACATTGTATATTCATTTACTGTATTAGAATTTTTATACATTTGTAACTTACTGAATATGTAGTATCTTGTGACTTTTTTTTTTTTTTTATTCAGAAAGACACTGAGAATTGGATTAATAACCTGTTAAAATCTTGAAAATTTTCATGCTTATTTAGAAAGAAAGTTCTTTTCATTGTAGACGAGACGAAATATCATAATACTGTTTGTGAATTATTCTCAAAACTTTGAATAACTGGTTTCATGAAATTAGAATAGCGAAATCCTCCGTTAGTGTAGTTCTTACTCGTGTGGTGCCTTGCGGGCATTACTAAATGGGTCTTCCAAGTATTCCCTCGGCTCCTAGCTGCAGCCACTCCTTGTCTCTGTTTGTCTTTATTCTCTCTTTCTTTATTTGAATTTAAAATCCATCCATTTCAACTTTCACTTCATATCACATTGGGTTCCCCTCACCCATGTGGCGGGCCGAGAGAAGGTTGTGACTCAAAGACAGGATGAAAGTAACTGAGTAAGTTTATTATAGAACACACTCCTTTATATACAAAAGCTCAAAGCAAGAAGAAATTTCATGTTCAAATCAGACACTGTTACCGGTGAGAAAAACAGACATGTTTATTCTGGTTCTTTTTAGTGCGAGGGGAGAGCGAAGATACAAGCATAATATATACACAAAATGAACTATGTACGATCGTGTGACACACGGTTGGTACACCCACTTGCGTTCATTCATAGAGTGGCCTTCCAGCCCCAACACCTGGCCATGTGGCCAAATTCATAAATCCAATCCAATATCTCAACCTGTAAGATTAAAAAATAAATTATCAATAAACCAAATTCGGGTAGGTCACATGAGGACGCCTTTCTTTCTCGTCCACATCTATAATTCCGGGTTCGTTATGACAAATGTTTTTTTCAGGTGTGTCTGTCTGTCTGTCTGTGTTTGTTCACAATGCAGGGCGTATGACAGTAGCAACTTCCGCTGACCTGCGCTTTTTTCTCTCTCTCTTTCCCTGACCTCTATTGTCGATCATGTGTGTTTTATGGCTGCATTCACGTGGGGGTATACTAGCCAATAGATTGCCTTTTTTATTACTGGCCAGAAACTTGAGTGTGTGGCGTTCGTATTGAACCGCTGATTAATTCTCTCTCTCTCTCTCTCTCTCTCTCTCTCTCTCTCTCTCTCTCTCTCTCTCTCTCTCTCTCTCTCTCATATGTACGCTCAATAATATATATTGCCGGTCGGTTAGAATCGATGCACTCTCTCTCTCTCTCTCTCTCTCTCTCTCTCTCTCTCTCTCTCTCTCTCTCTCTCTCTCTCTCTCTCTCTCATATGTACGCTCAATAATATTATATATTGCCGGTCGGTTAGAAACGATGTGCACACTCTCTCTCTCTCTCTCTCTCTCTCTCTCTCTCTCTCTCTCTCTCTCTCTCTCTCTCTCTCATGTACGTTCAACAATAGTATATATTGCCGGTTGGCTAGAATCGATGTACACACACATTCTCTCTCTCTCTCTCTCTCTCTCTCTCTCTCTCTCTCTCTCTCTCTCTCTCTCTCTCTCTCTCTCTGAGGATATCGATATTTACATTGGTAAGCGTAGTTGTTTATAGAACACAAAGAGAAAAATAATACAAGAATTATTAGTGTAGAGTGTTAAACATACCCGAAACATTAATAGGATTGGCGTAACCTGAAAGCAAATTTATTCCTTTAAGCCCAGCGATTTTGCTTTGGTAGTAATGGTGGTCTTGGTTGTTTCAGGAATGGTAGCACTGGTTGTGGTAATAACAGTTGCATGAGATTCTCTTGCTACTAACATTAAATCAGATGTTATCAAGGAATGATTATTGGTGTAGTAGTTATAATAGTATTAGTCTTAGTAGGCGTATTCGTTGTTAATCTTTTTTGGTACTGAAGTAGTAGTAAGGGTTCGGGTTCTCTCAAAAAGTAGCTGTCATTGTAGTCTGTTGTTAAAGTAGTAATAATGGTTCGCGTTTCTCAAAAAGTAGCTGTCATTGTAGTCTGTTGTTAAAGTAGTAGTAAGGGTTCGCGTTCTCTCAAAAAGTAGCTGTCATTGTAGTCTGTTGTTAAAGTAGTAGTAAGGGTTCGCGTTCTCTCAAAAAGTAGCTGTCATTGTAGTCTGTTGTTAAAGTAGTAATAATGGTTCGCGTTCTCTCAAAAAGTAGCTGTCATTGTAGTCTGTTGTTAAAGTAGTAGTAAGGGTTCGCGTTCTCTCAAAAAGTAGCTGTCATTGTAGTCTGTTGTTAAAGTAGTAGTAAGGGTTCGCGTTCTCTCAAAAAGTAGCTGTCATTGTAGTCTGTTGTTAAAGTAGTAATAATGGTTCGCGTTTCTCAAAAAGTAGCTGTCATTGTAGTCTGTTGTTAAAGTAGTAGTAAGGGTTCGCGTTCTCTCAAAAAGTAGCTGTCATTGTAGTCTGTTGTTAAAGTAGTAATAATGGTTCGCATTTCTCAAAAAGTAGCTGTCATTGTAGTCTGTTGTTAAAGTAGTAGTAAGGGTTCGCGTTCTCTCAAAAAGTAGCTGTCATTGTAGTCTGTTGTTAAAGTAGTAGTAAGGGTTCGCGTTCTCTCAAAAAGTAGCTGTCATTGTAGTCTGTTGTTAAAGTAGTAATAATGGTTCGCGTTTCTCAAAAAGTAGCTGTCATTGTAGTCTATTGTTAAAGTAGTAGTAAGGGTTCGCGTTCTCTCAAAAAGTAGCTGTCATTGTAGTCTGTTGTTAAAGTAGTAGTAAGGGTTCGCGTTCTCTCAAAAAGTAGCTGTCATTGTAGTCTGTTGTTAAAGTAGTAATAATGGTTCGCGTTTCTCAAAAAGTAGCTGTCATTGTAGTCTATTGTTAAAGTAGTAGTAAGGGTTCGCGTTCTCTCAAAAAGTAGCTGTCATTGTAGTCTGTTGTTAAAGTAGTAGTAAGGGTTCGCGTTCTCTCAAAAAGTAGCTGTCATTGTAGTCTGTTGTTAAAGTAGTAATAATGGTTCGCGTTTCTCAAAAAGTAGCTGTCATTGTAGTCTGTTGTTAAAGTAGTAGTAAGGGTTCGCGTTCTCTCAAAAAGTAGCTGTCATTGTAGTCTGTTGTTAAAGTAGTAATAATGGTTCGCGTTTCTCAAAAAGTAGCTGTCATTGTAGTCTGTTGTTAAAGTAGTAGTAAGGGTTCGCGTTCTCTCAAAAAGTAGCTGTCATTGTAGTCTGTTGTTAAAGTAGTAGTAAGGGTTTGCGTTCTCTCAAAAAGTAGCTGTCATTGTAGTCTGTTGTTAAAGTAGTAATAATGGTTCGCGTTTCTCAAAAAGTAGCTGTCATTGTAGTCTGTTGTTAAAGTAGTAGTAAGGGTTCGCGTTCTCTCAAAAAGTAGCTGTCATTGTAGTCTGTTGTTAAAGTAGTAATAATGGTTCGCGTTTCTCAAAAAGTAGCTGTCATTGTAGTCTATTGTTAAAGTAGTAGTAAGGGTTCGCGTTCTCTCAAAAAGTAGCTGTCATTGTAGTCTGTTGTTAAAGTAGTAGTAAGGGTTCGCGTTTCTCAAAAAGTAGCTGTCATTGTAGTCTGTTGTTAAAGTAGTAATAATGGTTCGCGTTTCTCAAAAAGTAGCTGTCATTGTAGTCTGTTGTTAAAGTAGTAGTAAGGGTTCGCGTTCTCTCAAAAAGTAGCTGTCATTGTAGTCTGTTGTTAAAGTAGTAATAATGGTTCGCGTTTCTCAAAAAAGTAGCTGTCATTGTAGTCTGTTGTTAAAGTAGTAGTAAGGGTTCGCGTTCTCTCAAAAAGTAGCTGTCATTGTAGTCTGTTGTTAAAGTAGTAATAATGGTTCGCGTTTCTCAAAAAGTAGCTGTCATTGTAGTCTGTTGTTAAAGTAGTAGTAAGGGTTCGCGTTCTCTCAAAAAGTAGCTGTCATTGTAGTCTGTTGTTAAAGTAGTAATAATGGTTCGCGTTTCTCAAAAAGTAGCTGTCATTGTAGTCTGTTGTTAAAGTAGTAGTAAGGGTTCGCGTTCTCTCAAAAAGTAGCTGTCATTGTAGTCTGTTGTTAAAGTAGTAATAATGGTTCGCGTTTCTCAAAAAGTAGCTGTCATTGTAGTCTGTTGTTAAAGTAGTAATAATGGTTCGCGTTTCTCAAAAAGTAGCTGTCATTGTAGTCTGTTGTTAAAGTAGTAGTAAGGGTTCGCGTTCTCTCAAAAAGTAGCTGTCATTGTAGTCTGTTGTTAAAGTAGTAATAATGGTTCGCGTTTCTCAAAAAGTAGCTGTCATTGTAGTCTGTTGTTAAAGTAGTAGTAAGGGTTCGCGTTCTCTCAAAAAGTAGCTGTCATTGTAGTCTGTTGTTAAAGTAGTAATAATGGTTCGCGTTTCTCAAAAAGTAGCTGTCATTGTAGTCTGTTGTTAAAGTAGTAATAATGGTTTGCGTTTCTCAAAAAGTAGCTGTCATTGTAGTCTGTTGTTAAAGTAGTAATAATGGTTCGCGTTACTTAGGAAATGATAGCATTGAAGATCTTTGCTGCCATAATATTAGTTTCTGTTTCTCCATGAAAAGAAGTTACTATGAATTATTGTTCACTACTACACTTGAAGAACAAGAAACATTATCAAAAGCTACCATCGCATTTCACCTTTGCCCAATGTAAACCCCCCCCCCCAGCTTCCTTCTAGCATGAGTCCCTTTCAGCTCTGACGTTTGTTTTGCATTGCTGAGACACTTATATAACTCAGCCAACGAAGTGTTTTAGCCTCTAATGGAACATTTGAAAACAAACAGGGTTGAGTGGAGATTGTTTTAAGTGCAGAAAAGCGGAGTGAACTTGCGCTTTTTCATATTAAGGAAGTTTTACAGAACAAAGAAAACTTTATTTAGCTGATAGGAAAAATGGGTGAAATAAGAAAAAGGAGACTTAGCTAACTGGCCGGGGTAGGAATTTTTTAGAAAGTTTATAGTAACAGTAGTGTAAAGCATTAGCCATAATTTTTATGTTAAGATAAATTTCCATAATTATTAACCCCTTATATTACTTTTTATGTAAAGATACATTTCTATTAGTATTAAGCCTTATATTAATTTTTATGTAAAGATACATTTCCATTAGTATTAAGTCTTATATATAATATTTGACATATTTACATAGTAAATTCTTCTAATTACGTTGTGCACAAGAAAATTTCTATCTGAACGAAAAACTTATTGAAAAACTTATTTTAACTAAACGGAAACATTCTAGGATAGAGAAGTAAATTAAGATGTATTTGTTTTTACAGGAACTTTGTTAACATTAGAAAGCACTTCAGAAAAACGGTTTAAATTTAGATTTTTTTTTTTCATTTCCACGATAAACTTAATTGACTCTAAACACCATTTTTCAAAATCCGGAATTCATGCAAAAGTTACGTTTCAATGTTGAACAAATATCGTAATCAAGTTATATCCGTTTTTCTTTCAGTTTCATGATTTTTATTGATCATTAGCATCATCAAATTATTATTATTATTATTGTCATTATTATTATTGTTATAATTATTATTATTATTATTATTACTGTCATTATAATAATAATAATAATAATAATAATAATAATAATGATGATGATGATGATGATGATGATGATGATGATGATAATGATGATGATAATAATAATCATTATTATTATTGTCATTATTATTATTTTTTTATTATAATAATAGTAATGATAATAGTAATGAGGATAATAATAATAACAATAATAATAATTATTATTATTATAATTATAATTATTATTATTTTATTATTACTAATCTTCTTCTTCTTCTTCTTCTTCTTCTTCTTCTTCTTCTTCTTCTTCTTATAAAAAGTCATGCTGCAACACTGGTCTGAAAAGCAGAATGCTACACACCGAAGGATCACAATGAGAGTACCATTACAAATGGGTTAGCATAAATAGAACATCTTAAGGTTGGAGAGTTAACAGCCTTATGAGTCAAACTTGCCTCCTACAGTTGGCCCGAACAAATTCTGGAGATATATATATATATATATATATATATATATATATATATATATATATATATATATATATATATATATATATATATATATATATGTATATATATATTCATATATATGACATATAATTGATTCAGGAATTTGATATAAAAAATCTATGATAAACATTAAAATTTTATCTATAAAGACTATTAAAGAAAAACATTAAAATCTTACATACAAAAAATTTCAGAATCAGATAAAATTTCAGGTAACGTATTCTGACCAAAATAGAACTCTCTTTGTCTTATAAAACAGTAAACTCACAAAGCCTTTTATATACTCTATGGTTAGACTTGCGTCAAGCTCACAATTTTGTTTAATTTCTTGCCAATAGAGTAGAATGGAAAACTGAATGAATTAAGCAGCACACTAAACAGAGATTTTCACAATCATTTGTGTTCATGAACAAATAAAAGATGTCATTTATACTTTATATTATAGATTAAAGTGAAAATAAGCCTAAGGGGACTAAGGACAAGGGCTTGATAAACAACACAAGGAAGCGGGAAGAGGCCAGCCAGTAATTGACTCATTTTACTTCCCCATTTGAAACGAGACAGTAGTAGTAGTAGTAGTAGTTGTTATTGTTGTTGTTGTTGTTGTTGTTGTTATTTTAAGCTAATAGGAAAGATGGGTGAAGGAAGAATGAGAGAAGTTAGCAAGCTAACCATGCTAGGGAATAATTTGGAAAGTTAAGTATTAATAAGAGTAATAGTAAAGTGTGGTTTAGCCACAATTTTATTTGTCTAAAGATACATTTTTTCTTTCCAAATGTTAACGTAGGAAAATTATGTTTTGACAACATATCAACTCAATGGTCAGAATTGTTGAACTCTCTTAGACGTTATATCTTTACGAAGGTGGGAATTGCTATTACGAGGTGAATGCTTCCTTGAAAATAAAATAAAGCATGAAGACGAGGAAAAGACTACACAATACGAATAAAAGACTTCTAAATATATTGATAAAAATGCGAATGGGAATAGCTGACGATATATATTGCAAGAAAAAAAATATATTTTTCAACAATGATATTGTTGTAGTTATGTTATTTGGAACAATCCCAGGCATTTTGGTATTGAATTAGTTTATAACGTTTTCACAGAATAGGATGCCGAGTAAAATTGCAGTCCAGTAGAGTAATTGTGAGAAGGGAAAAGGGTAAATTAATCATGAAAAATCAACAAATGAATAAATAGGTATATAAAAAGGACTAGTTGGCTTTGATGTTACGCATAGGTTGGGAGTGGCAGAAAATTGGATCTTAATAGGCAAATAGAGAGAGAGAGAGAGAGAGAGAGAGAGAGAGAGAGAGAGAGAGAGAGAGAGAGAGAGAGAGAGAGAGCATCTCTTAAAATAGCACTTGCAGGATTATAACGTCGCCAAGCGTCCTATTACATTACTGAAGGGGGGTGGAGACGTATTTAATTGCCGGATAGGCTATCGCATCCTTCTACTGCGCCTCCTTCGTCCACCACAATTCCTCTCCCATCCACGATCCTTGCACAGGATCTTCTATTATTCCTTTTACATATCGCTTTTTTTTTTTTTTTTTTTTTTTTTTTTGCTTTAGTCCCAGTACTTTAGCTTCCGTAATTATTAATTTTAAGTCAAGCATCGTTTTACTGCCCTGGCCTATTACACTTACAATCCCTATCCTGTCATTTTGCTTTTCCATTCGTTCCTTTACCACTGTCCCTTTACTTTAAATTCCCTAGTTTGCCTTTGCCTCTCATGTCCTTTTACCATCCACTCCACCTTGTTGAATATTTCGGAACCTCATTTCCCTTCCTATTCTCTCTCTCTCTCTCTCTCTCTCTCTCTCTCTCTCTCTCTCTCCTCTCTCTCTCTCTCTCTCTCTCTCTCTCTCTCTCTCTCTTCCTATACATTACCTGTTATTCTTTTCTTCAGGTTTCTCTTAGTAGCTCAGCTTTGTCTAACTTTTTCAAGAGACTTCTCGCTATCAGACTTCTCTTTGAAGTTTGTAAGAACTCTTCCATTCTAAACTCATTTCTTTTGTCTGAAAACCTTTTCCCTTCTAAATTCTTTCAGTCAAAAAGCATCTTACTCTCGTCTTACCTTTGCCGAGAGGCGTTTTCTAAACAAGCTTCACTCTTTTGTCAAAGGGCTTTTGAAAAGATTAGTCAGCTCGCATTATCCAGTGAAGCATCAGTATTTGCATTCGAACTATCAGATACTACTTTAGTAATTGATATTATTAGATCTATTGAAGATAGGGTGAATTATAAGTTTGTGATTTATACTTATGTGAGGAGTGCCTTAGAAACCCTAAAGGTTTAAATTCATAAGAATCAGTTTATTTTGAAAATTAAAGGTGCCATTTCTCGTGGAGTGAATATAGAAATATATTGGATTCCCGTCCATGTTGTGGTTGTAGGTAATGAAAAGACGGATGGTTCTACTAAATCATCAATAAATTTACTCAATTTACTGATCTACCTGTGAAATATTATGTAACTCTCATAAAGCCTTTTATAGCAGCAAGGTGGCCATCTCAGTGGAGTAATGAATCTGGGACTGCTAAATTAAAAAAAAAAATAAAGCCCACTTTTTCTCTATGGGAATCTTCATATCATATAGAAACGAGAACTGTAGTGATTTTAGCAAGGTTACGTATAGGTCATACTAAATTGACTCATGGATTTATAATGTGCACACCTCACGAAGCAATTACCAGATGCAGTGAGTGTGACATTTTTTTTACCATACAATATATTTTTTGCAATTGTAACATTTTTAATAGGGAGAAATATTTCTGTTTTGGCAAGAAAAGTTTTCTGGACATCTTATCGGACTCTGAGAATTTCTGTTTTTAAGATTTTAACTTTTTGAGAACCATATGCTTTATGAACAGGATTTGAATTTGTACTGATTTTACTACAAACATTTATATAAAATTTTATTTTTATTCTGCATTTTCTATATATTTCATATTTTATCATTAGCTTTAAATTAACTATTTTTACCGCCTGAATTTAATCGGGCTAGCTCTGTAAGAGTTGACCTTGACTCGTTGAGCTGGTTAATTTCTTCCCATTTAATAATTAATAAACCAATAAATTTATCAATGGCAAAAGGCGTCGTCCCGTGCAACATTTTTTTTCCACTAACCCTCTTCCCCTCCCTTAGTCAAAATGCCTCTTTCCCTTCAACTTTTCTTTGTCAAAAGCCCCATGCCTTTTAACTTCTTTCCTTTGTCAAATGTTTCCTCTTTCTCACATCTCGCCCTTGTCAAGAGACCTCTTGCCATCCAATATCTCACCCATGTCAAAAGATCTCCACCTCTCAAATGTTTCTCCCTTTGTCAGAGGTTTCTTTCTCCCCACCTTTCACCTTTGCCAAAGGTTCTCCCCTCCCCACCTTTCACCTTTGTCAAAAGGTTACATCCCTACCAATTTCTTCCCATTGTAATAAAGATCTCCCATCCAAGGTCGTCTTTGTCAAATGGTCTCTCCCTCTCCAACTTTTAAACCCTTTGTCATAAGGTCTATCCCCCTTTAACTTTTTCCCATGTTAAATTATCTGCACCCCATCAACATCTCTGTCAAATGTCCTCTTACTCCCACGTCTCACATCTATCAAACTGGCTCTTCCCTTTCCATCTTCCCAAATTTCTCTCCTTTCCTAAAGGCTCTACCCCATAGGCCTACTTTTATCTTCTCGTATTCACTTCTAAAACACTTCTCTTTGCCACGTGGCCATCCTCCCCTCCATCACGAGGCCTTCTCTCCTTCTAGCTTTCAAACCATTCTATTCTGCGTGCCCTTACCCCAATTTTATGTATCACTAGGCTATCCCCTACACAGCAGTTTGTGTCCCACTACATATACCTACCTCTTCTTTATGCTTTGATGCTCTCTTAAGACTTCAATCAATTTCCCTCGTTTGCTGTGTTACTCGCTTCTGGGGTGTCAAGAAGTCGATTTCTAGTTGTTATTAAAGTTGATTATTTTCATATTGTTTTCCTTAATTCCTTATTTTCCAGTTTTTAAATTCCATTCGTAGTTTTTTATATTTAATGGCTTTATTTGAACTTGATAAATACCGGGAGACTCGGCCTTTTGAGAGAATATTCCAAAGGATGTTGACATTGGGAAAAAATTGAATTTATATGTGTGTTCAAAGTAAACAAGTATTAGTGCTTGCATTTACTTTGTGATTGTACCCACGATTTCGTCTGTATATCTTATTGCCCGATTCATGTGTGTTTTCGAATATCTACTACAAAGTTAAGTTTTATATGGATATATGTATTTCATTGTAACATATGTTCATGTTTATATTTGCCTGTATGTGTTTGTGATAGTATTGCCCCCGGTAATAAACGATCAGTCAATCATCTTGCGGTATTTTATCTTTACAAATATTTATAAAACGTGAAAATATTTCTATGGATAAAAGATTCTGAAGTCCACATGAAATTATTTTTAAAATATTGTACTAATTCATTTTATTTTGAGAGAGAGAGAGAGAGAGAGAGAGAGAGAGAGAGAGAGAGAGAGAGAGAGAGAGAGAGAGAGAGAGAGAGAGAGAGAGAGAGAGCGCTTCGTGACCTTAAATGAACCCAGTCCTTAGGTTCTAATTCGCCTTATGAATGAGTCTCAAGAAAGTCATTAGTCTCTCCTTTAGTATTTGTTTACTTGGTTTCCTATTTACTAGAGGGGTCCTTCTTCTTCCCCTTTTACTTATTCATTACTATTCTTATTATTATTACTAATGTCTTTATCCATTTGGAATCTCTGAAATCCAGACATTTACTGATTTCTCATCTATCATGTATTTGATTTGTAGAAAATGGGGGAATTATCCTTTACATCCAATTATTGATAGAATAAAAACTTAATATTTTTAGTTTTTTATCACAGTTTCTCCCCAAAAAAATCTGTAACTGCCTTGACTTATAGTTCTTCAAGTGCTTTTTCATTATGAGAAAGGAGATAGATAGAGAGGCGGAGAACTCAGCATCTCGGTGTGATAACATCGTATTTCTCATTTGCTCCATGAAGACTATGGCACCAGCTTCTGCTTTTGCTTGAGTTCCTGTAGCCACTTTTCCTTATCCTTTTTTTATTCTTGCTCGAGATTTGCAAATGTCTTCAGAAGCATAGAAGGAGGCCGTAGCAACAGCATCTTGCAACGATAAGATCTCTTGTGGGTTTTTTTTTTTTCTTTTCTAATGTTTGAATAGTCGAGGAGACTCTTTTAACACCGTCCAATTCTTCTCCTTCTTCTTCTTCTTCTTCTTCTTCTTCTTCTTCTTCTTCTTCTTCAGTTAATGGGAAAGATTGCAAGTCATTTTTAAATTTAGCTCGAGGAAGGGATGATGAGATGATGATCTGAGGACTATCTCTGGCAAACTCCTGTTTGCTTGTTCAGAATTTACCACCAAATATGCTGTATACGCAAAGCTTTACATATTTAATGGGAAAGTTTAGGTATATATATATATATATATATATATATATATATATATATATATATATATATACATATATATATATGTGTATATATATATATATATATATATATATATATATATATATATATATATATATATATATATATATATATATATATATATATATATATATATACTGTATATGTATGTGCCTGTGTATTTATCTAAATGTCGTCATCATCAGCCGTTGCTAGTCCACTACAGGACAAAGGCCTCAGACATGTCCTTCCACTCCCGTGTGTTTATGGTCCCGGTTTTCTATACTTTAAATTTTCTTAGCTCGTCAATCCATCGTTTTCTCTTTCTCCTGCTTCCTTTAGAATCTTTAAGGACCCATTCTCTTATTCTTCTTGGCCATCTATTATCTGTTATTTTCCTTATATGTCCTGCCTGTGTCCATTTCTGTTCTTTCGTGATGTTCTAATACCTACTTTAGCTAGCTTTCGTAACCATGTTGCTTTTGTTCTGACACACACACACACACACACACACATATATATATATATATATATATATATATATGTGTGTGTGTGTGTGTATGTATGTATGTATGTATGTATATATATATATATTATATATATATATATATATATATATATATATATATATATATATCCCTTTCTGAGTAGGGATACCTCCATATGGTGTAAGGGTTTCGGTATCGTCATTATCAGCAAAGCTGTACTAGTCAGTACCACCCATACTAGGTTGGTTTACTGTGAGTGATCAGATGAAAATACCTCACCATCATCAATCCGTATTGACGAGCCTGATGAAGAAACCTGGCCAAACCCCTGACAAGAATTGATATAGATAAGGTGCTTATCCTGCAGTGGTCTATAAACGGCTGCATTTGTTTTATTTGTATATATATATATGTATGTATGTATATATATGTATATATATATATATATATATATATATATATGTATATGTATGTATCTATATATATATATATATATATATATGTATGTATGTATATATATGTATATATATATGTATATATATAAATATATGTATATATATATAGATATATGTATATATTATATACATATATATACACATATATATACATACATATATATACATAGATACATATATACATACATACATATATATATATATATATATATATATATATATATATATATATATATATATATATATATATATATATATATATTAGCATTGACATGTACATTCATCCCTAAATATTGACGTACATTCAAATGAGCAGAAGCACATTATCTAACAAAGTAACTGAAATGAAGAGTAAGTTGATGCTAATGCACTTTGGTCACTCCAGTTATGGCAAAGCATTTAGCGGAAACTTTACCTCAGTCATTTGTTTTAAAGCCGTCGACTCCACTATACCAAGAGAATCATGCAACGGAGGCTTAGATACGCCCCGCCGAAATTGTGTTGGTTTACTGATAGAAGTGCCATGTTTGCACTCCATAAACTGACGTAGAAAGTCGTGGCTCTGTTTTGACTCTAGACAAACACATATGTGGGGTGCCATTGTCTGTTATGAAACTTTCAACTTAATTTTTTTTTTTTGTGGGGGTGGGGGGGGGGGCTTTAGGATTTGATTGTAGTGTTCTTAATTGGAATTTTGAACTTGTTTATTAATTTATTTTCATAATCTTCTAAGTAGTAGATATTTATTATTTTAATCAAGGAATGTTGTAAATTATTGGAAATTATCATTTGAACTTTTCTCTTGAATTTATATTGTGGAATATTTATAAAAAAAAATTCTATTATTGCAATGGATACTATTCAGAACTTGAACAGTCATGTAGATAAACAAACCAAGTAGGAAAAACCATTAGAAATCTACATCATAAACCAAGAAAATGGAAAGCAAATATGCAACGAAATAAACAAGGCCGTGACAGACCACAGCTTGAAAATATTCTCTGGGAGAGGGAGGAGTCGGGAAAGGCAGGCGTGCTATGAAGGCTCTCGGTTCTGCATCCTGCTGCCCTTGCTTTTTGGGGATGGCCCATGGAGACCATCTGGATGTTGTTAGCCGTGGGATGGGTCTCTCTCTCTCTCTCTCTCTCTCTCTCTCTCTCTCTCTCTCTCTCTCGTGGAACGATAACCATATAATACAAAAAGCTTAAATTTCAAGTATTGATAAAACAAACTATACTTATAGAATGCTGAAGGTACATTGATTTTTATGTTGTAAAATTCTCTCTCTCTCTCTCTCTCTCTCTCCTCTCTCTCTCTCTCTCTCTCTCTTGTGGAACGATAACATTTGATTATAATACACAAAACCTAAATTTCAAGTATTGACAAAGCAAATTATGCTTATAGAATGCTGAAGGTACATTGATTTTTATGTTGTAAAAGTCTCTCTCTCTCTCTCCTCTCTCTCCTCTCCTCTCTCTCTCCTCTCTCTCTCTCTCTCTCATTAAATATGTTTCTTTTCAGTGAATTCATTGGAAGATGTTTTTTTGTCAACTTTGTACCCACGTTGCTTTTTTTTCTAGCTTTTTGTTAATATTATCCATTTAGTTCAAATAGTTCCGACAACTTCTAAAAGAAACGGTTTTTTAATGAACCCTAGCAGTTTTAAAAGCCAAGCTGTTACTGCTTGCGCTGCTGCTACTCCCCTTCCTCCTGTGACTAACGCTGGTAGTAGTAGAAGCTTATTGTTGCTGTTGGGATGACACTTGGTAATAATATCTATTATGATCCTACTTTAATTACACAAAATCTCTCTCTCTCTCTCTCTCTCTCTCTCTCTCTCTCTCTCTCTCTCTCACATGTACAGATTATGTACATATAAGTAAAATGTGTATGTCATACACAATATATGAATAAATAAATGTATGTATGTATGTATGTATATATTTATATATATATATATATATATATATGTGTGTGTGTGTGTGTGTGTTCGTGTGTATGTGTGTTCGTGTGTGTATTTGAAATGTATCATAAATTCATATACTGTAGAATATTATGTTTTATAATTATACTGTATTCGGTATAATATCGGCTGTTGCATTCTTCTTTCTGCTTTGATATTTATTTTTGCTTTTACATATTTAGAAACATTTAATAAACATAACCTTGACACAAAGACCATTATGAATGTAATGCCAGGTATTCTTAGGTGCACACATATTCAAGAATGGACTAATAGAATTGACATATATTTATCATAGCTAATCATATTTTCATACATATAATGGTTTATGAAATTAATTATCAAGAGATGAATTGTAATGCACAACCAAATCAATATAGGTAATGGATGTTATTTACGTCAGAATTAAATCAAAGTAAATCATTTCTATTCGAAATCAAAAGTCAAATAAAATCTGATGGGATTCCAAGCCATCAGTTTTCCTCCTTATCCTGCGAATCATGTCACACTGGTCGGAACCAGTATTTGTCAACTGTATTTGTTAGCTTTATTTATCCATCAATTGTTGCATCGTGCAATTTCCCAGGAACCGCTGCAAATACAATGCCGTCTGAATGTAGGTTTGAGTTCAGCATTCGAGTTTACCTGAATCCTTTTATTGTATTTTATCCAGTTGGACATTGCCAGGTCAAAGCTTTGCCAATATCTTGCTGGGTGTCTGTGATAGGAGGAAGGGGATGGATCCCATACCTTGGAAGGGAGGGGGGAAGGACTGGGAGTCTGTGTTTAGAGGGAGAGGTTCCCCCCATATCATCTCTCTAGGGGCGTGGGGGATTGGATGTCGTGTCTCTGAATTGCATGAGAACAGAGTTGTATTTGAACTGAAAAAACAGAAGTCAGCTATTTCAAATATGGTAGCGAATATGAATCTGTCAAATATTTGATTTTCGTTTAGAAACATCGTCGATATGAATTTAGTTGAAAGGTTATCCGACTCG
>NC_090766.1:43575446-43588822 GCF_036898095.1 Palaemon carinicauda | reverse complement strand
CTCCAATGGTGAATACTCTTATCCTTTTTATTGTATTCAGCATTTTCTCTCTCTCTCTCTCTCTCTCTCTCTCTCTCTCTCTCTCTCTCTCTCTCTCTCTCTCAGGCCATAGTACCTGGGACTGTTGCATGACACTAACCCATATTGCCGAATGACAAACGGAGAGAGAGAGGAGAGAGAGGAGAGAGAGAGAGAGAGAGACGAGAGAGAGAGAGAGAGAGAGAGAGAGAGAGAACTTTCAATCCCTGGGGGAATTTGGCAACACAATAGGACAGCTCGTGACAACAATTCATTCCTAGTTAACTACCGGTAGTAAAGCAGAGGCTGTGTTACATCCAGGGCGGTGTAGCATGGGAGGGGGAGGCGGGGGGGTTCAGGTCTCTGGAAAAAGGGGGGATGCAATGGGAGGAAGGAGGGTGTTGAGGAATCATTTTGGGGGGAGAGATGGAGAAAGAGAGAGGTCATATGGATCTGAAGTGAGAGTCAAAGTGGACGAAAGAGTTGGGGGTAGAAAAACTTCTTTGAAAAGCCAGCTCGTCATACAATGGGTAGTTCAGATGTGAAATGAAAATTAGAGTAAATTATTGTAATAGTTATTTATTTTGTGACTTTTAGGAGAGAGAGAGAGAGAGAGAGAGAGAGAGAGAGAGAGAGAGAGAGAGAGAGACGAGAGAGAGAGAGAGAGAGAGAGAGAGAGTCTGTGGTAGACAAAAGAAAATTAACAATCTTGGAGGGGAATGGATAGAGTTTGAACTGAAAAGTGAACCAAAATTGTCATGATAAACTAAAAAAAAAAGTTCAGTTGACTTCTTTATATTCACTAGTCCCTTTAATATAGAGGCAATGACCAATATCTGAAAAAAAAATGAATAGATGAATGCATAGGTTTTACCTCCTTAAATCCCTGGAAGGTAGAATGAGAGTAATCTTGGAAAGGAAAATAGGTCGAGGCAGATGTAGAAGTAGAGAACTGGGTGTCCTCTCTTTCCATTTCCTTCTTCTCAACCTCTCCACTCACACCTCACCCTCTTCCTCCCTCCCCCCCTCACTCCCTTCTTCCTCCCCTTTCCTCCACATGTCATGTCAGAAAAGGCTGGACTGTGTGTGTTTGTGTGTGTGTTTGTGTGGGAGGTGCAACGTGCCTGTTGTGTTTTAGTGGTTCCGATCGTAGTGATGTTGGTAACCAGTGTTACAGACAGTGTTGTTGTTGTTATGTGAAGGAATGGTGGTGATTGGGTGCTTGTAGACCCTATTGCAAAAGGTTTTTTTGCTTGTGATTTTGTATCTGTGGGTTTGGGAGCAAAGGAACGGTTTTGATTGGCTGTCTGTAAAGCCCGCGACGAAGGGCTTTACTTTTGTTGAGTTGAACGGAGGAACAAAAGAAAATTTAAGTGTTTTTCATATCAATGGAGAATTTCCTTTTGTGAGATATTGTGTTGCTCAAGTGCATACTTACAATAAAAAAAAACAGAAAAAATATAGTATGAAAATAATGGTAAATACAATAAATAACGAAGGTCCTACTTAGGAAGTAGTTTTTCTGATACTGTTATTTAATATTTTTCATGAAAACATATTAACTGAATATATTTTACAACTCAATATTTTTTTGTTACTGATTAAATATTGTTAACAGTCCCTAAATGAGTTATAGATGCACTTGTAAAAGCATGGAGCCATGCAGTTTTTCAGAGCAGTCCATCCGTTTTACCCTGTTGATAAATTGCAATAATTGTCAAATGTTAAAAGATGTTAAATGTAGGATGCAGTTTTCTTTTTGCACTCGAATGATAAAAAATGTCAGAAATCTGAATCGGATGAGATTAAAACTCTTAACTCTCACGTTACACGAATATTTTCTTATGGAAACCAGGAGCGTGACACTTTTACGTAATGCAGAATTTTTGAATAATTGAATCTTCATTAAATTGGTATTCACACACACACAGACAATATATATATATATATATATATATATATATATATATATATATATATATATATATATATATATATATATATATATGCATGTATGTTTTTATATTATACGTGTTTGTGTAGATATACAAACCTATTAGAGAAACAGACAAATATGAGGTATTGTCAAACTTTTGTTGCTAGTGTAGCACCACTATTGGTGTTATCTGTTTACATCTGCTTATTAATTACTGGGTCCACTGCTACTACTAACTACTTCTATTACTGCTACTACTGCAGTATTTGTGATCTGGGAGAAGTCCCTTTTGATGGCGTGCTGGATAATATAGACTCCCCCCTCCCCCGTCCATTTAACCCTGCTAGTAACTCCCAACCCCCCGTCCTTTCCCCTCACCTCTGGATGCTTCCAATCCTCCAGTCCCCTTCCAGGGTCTTTATTTTAACTTCCTTGAACTCTTTATTTTTCCGTTATTCAAACGGTTATTTTTTTTTATTTTACTTTTCCTCCGATAAAATAAAATCTGTGATGCATGTTGAATTGTTTCATTTTGGTAGCGTTCAGGTGATGGAGGTAGCTCTTTCTTTTGGGAGGTAGTATTCATGCATGTATATATATATATATATATATATATATATATATATATATATTATATATATATATATATATATATATATATATATACACACATATATATGTATTTATGTATATATATATATATATATATATATATATATATATATATATATATATATATATATATATATATATATATGTATGTATGTGTGTATATGTATATATACATATATATATATATATATATATATATATATATATATATATATATAATTTATATACAGTATATATACTGTATATATATATATATATATATATATATATATATATATATATATATATATATATATATATATATATATATATATATATGAGCCATTACTAATCTACTGCAGAACAAAGGCCTCAGACATGTCATTCCACTTGCGTGCGTTAACGGTGTTACTGTGCCCGTCCACGCTTGCAAACTTTTCTAGTTTGTCAATCCATCGTCTTCTCTTCCTTTCTCTGCTTCTTTTACAATCCCCCGGGACCCAGTCCGTTATTCCTAGTGTCCATCTGTTATCTGTCATTTTTATTAAATGTCCTGTCTATGTCCATTTCTTTTTCTTACGAGTTGCTAGAATATCCTCTACTTTAGCTTGCTCTTGTATCCATGTTGTTCTTTTCTGTCTCTTAGTGTTATTCCCATCATTATTCTTTCCATAGCTCTTTCATTTGTAAGTAGCTTATGTTCTAAGGCTTTAGTAAGGCTACAAGTTTCTGGTGCATAAGTTAATACTGATAGGACCATCTAATTAAATCATTTTCTTTTTTATAGAAAGTGACATTTTACTTTTCATAATCTACTTTTGCTTATCAAATGCCCTCCATCCCATGCTTATCCTTCTTTCTATTTCGGTTTCGTGTCCTGGGGAAACACTTAATGTCTGTATTAAATGCGTATATTCATTAACAATCTCTAGACTAGAGGCTCGTCCAAAACTCCTATTTGTTTTATCTGTATTTTCATTGAACATTATCTTAGTTTTACCCATTTTATTTTTTGTCTTACATATCTGCTTTCTCTATTTAAATGTTTTAACATCTTTTGACCTTCATCCAATGATTCACTTAACACAACTATGCAATCTGCAAATCTCAATTTGTTGAGGTATTCCCCATCTTCACAATCTAAATTCACACACACACACACACATTTATATATATATATATATATATATATATATATATATATATATATATATATATATATATATATATATATATATATATATATATGCCATCGGCATCATTATCAACCGTTGATAGTCCACTGTAGAACACGGGCCTTTCTTCATCTTTACCTTTTATCACATAGGGCCATTCTAAATCTGTATTGATAATAATGATAATAATATTGATTATAATCATAATTATAAATGCAGTTGTGATATTCACCTCATACCGTCTTTAGGTTTTAATGTTTGGAATCCTTTGCGTAAATAGGAAAACCCTCGTCTCCATGTCGATGCCTAATCTTCTCAGATTCCTGGAAATATGTTGTTTGTTTCGTGAGAGACAGTGCTTACGGCCCACTTCCCTAAACTTGACTCGAGCCTGTATTTTATGACGTCATGCCAAATTTATTGTATACAGGGGCAAGGAATGATATGTACGTTCTTCCGTGGTAAAAGAATTTCAGGAAGATAGTTTTAAGGGTTTTATTTTTTCCCGTTTGCATGAATCTTTCTTTCCAGTGGAGAGGTTATTTATATTCTTATTATATGATAATCTCTCACTCTTTTATCAGGCCCTTGATACGATTACCAAAGTAATGGCTTACCATTCTTATGGACACTAACATGTACACACACACCCACGCACTCGCAAACACACACAAACATATACAGTATATACATGTATATGTATATGGATGATAAATTTTGCACTTTTATACGTGTTTCTCGTATTCAAATAAGCCATATTTTATGCTATCTTAATATCCGTATTCTCTCTATACCTCGGGATCAGTGACCCAAGAGGAAATCAACTCAAAATATGATAGCTTCTGGTCGGCCGGGAATTAAACTCCCGGAAACTTGCACGACAGTGACATACCATATAGCCATGAAGAGATATCTCTTTTCGTGGCTATATGGTTTGTCACTGTTGTGCAAGTTTCCGAACCAAACTTTAATTCCCCGGCCGACCAGGAGCTATCATCTTTTGAGTTGATTCCCCTTTGGGTCTCTGATCCCGAGGTTTAGAGAGAATCCAGATATTGAGGCAGTTTAATATATGGCTTATTTGAATATAGATAAATGTGTGTATGTATGTAATAGGCCATACTATATACTATAGTATTAACTTATGCATCAGAAACTTGGAGCCTTTCTAAGCCTTAGAACATAATATAATTACAACTCAAAGCGCTATGAAAAGAATAATGATGGGATTAACACGACAAAGACAGAAAAAGCGCAACGTGAATACGAGAGCAAACTGAAGTAGAGGATATTCCAACATGTCAGAAAAAGAAATGGCCTTGGGCAGGACATTTAATTTGAATGTCAGATAATAGATGGACATTAAGAAAAACAAAATGGATCCCTAGAGATTGCAAAATAGATAGGGGATAGACGAAAAGACGATGGATTAACGATCAGAAAATTTCCCTGTATTGAATGGCATTAGAAGACCATAAACAGAGGGGAGTAGAAGGACATGGCTGAGCACTTTGTCCTGCAGTGGACAAGTTACAGATTATGATGACGTTAATATATATATATATATATATATATATATATATATATATATATATATATATATATATATATATATATATATATAATGTATATATATACATGTATATATATATGTATATATATACATATATATATATATATATATATATATATATATATATATATATATATATATATATATATATAAATAGGCCTATAAACAAAAGTGAAAATTCACCTGCAGATTTTTTATGTATATTTCTTTTTGCATTTACCTACTGAATGCAATTATCTTATTCGCCTCACTTTAGGTATAAGAGGAGAGTATCCTCTTTATTCCCATATAAAGTCAAAATTAATTATAAAAAAGCTAATGTTTCATTATATACATAGTCTACTCGAAAAGGTATAAAGGACGAGGCAAACTGAACATTTTTGTGGAACTTATAGAAAATTAAAGATAAGTTATATACACGTCAATTGCAATTTTTGTTTTTCAGTTGAGGTATACTTTTTATCGTCTTTGATTATTTATATTGAATTCAAAAATATTAAAAAAAAACCCTGAATAATAATAGTAATAATGATAATAATAATAATAATAATAATGATAATAATAATAATAATCACGATTATTATTATTGTTATTATTATTATTATTATTATTAATATTATTATTATTTTTATTATTATTGTTGTTGTTGTTATTATTTTTATTATTATTAATGTTTATGTTGTAATTGTTGTTTATTGTTGTTGTATTGGTGATATGTATATATTGTTATTATGATTATTATGTTTTTATAATTTTTAATTATTTAATTTTTTGTAAGCCTTTTTGATAATTTAAGCAAGAGCCTGTGCTATCCAAAGTTATAATGAATCTAAATATACCATACAATAACAGCAGAAATTAAAGGCCCAGAAACTTCTGTTATGGAAAACAGGTAAATAGTCATTTTCATACATATTACCTGTTTATTCCGAGATAGTTTGAAATAGCAGAACAGAAAGACCAAAACATCTTCAATATTGTGGTGGGAACAATAACTTTGTACTCTGTATTTCATAAAAAGAGGAGTAAGCTACTTGTGACGGGCCGAGAGAAGGTTGTGACTAAAAGACAGGATGAAAGCAACTGAGTGAGTTTATTATTGAACACTCTCCTTTATATACAAAAGCTCAAGGCAACAGGAAATTTCATGTTCAAAATCGACATGTTTATTCAGGTTCTTTTTAGTGCGAAGGAAGAGCGAAGATACAAACATAGTATATACACAAAATGAACTATGTACGATCGTGTGAGACACGGTTGGTACATTCTACTTCCTCCCTTACCTCCCGCCTACCACTGCAAGCTCGTAAGAAAAATGTTGCATATTATTGCATAACGGAATTCTAAAAAGCATAAATTTATTTATAAATTAATGAAATTGTGTTGAAGAAACTACCTCGTAAATTGTATTTTTAAAATGTAAAAGACAAAACTAGCAAAATGAAATGCATGATAAATTTCAAGGTAAAAGAAAAATGAAGAAATTTATACTAATATTATTATTATTACTAGCCAAGCTACAACCCTAGATAGAAAAGCAAGATGCTATAAGCCCAAGGGCTCCAACAGGGAAAAATAGCCCTGTGAGGAAAGGATACAAGGAAATAAATAAATGATAAGGACAAATTAACAATATATCATTCTAGGAACAGTAACAACGTCAAAACAGATATGTCAAATATAAACTATTAACAACGTCAAAACAGATATGTCATATATAAACTATTAACAACGTCAAAACAGATATGTCATATATAAACTTTAAAAAGACTCATGTCAGATTGGTCAACATAAAAAGATTTGCTGCAACTTTGAAATTTTGACGTTCAACCATTGGTAATTATGAATTATTACATCTCATTCAGCCTGAATGGCTTTTAAGTGTCACTCTTACGTTAACACGTACAAGAAAGAATGTCAATATTAACAAAATCATATATAATATTGATAACAATAGAATATAATCTTATCAATATGTAACATTAATCATGACAAAATGGAAATAACGTTCGTAATTGCAAAATAGAATGTTACAACAAGAAGGATAAAATGGAATGTGGCATTTAGGGCGACACAATGGAATACACCAATAATAGCGACAAGTAGAACACAACGGAAATTGATAATGGAGAACTATATGAGATAGGGAATAGCATTTGCCTAAAATGTATCTAATAAAATATAGTTACCTCCCCTATATAATGACGGGTAATTTTCTGGCAATATATACACACACACACACACACACACATATATATATATATATATATGTATATATATATATACATATATTATAAATATATATATATATATATATATATATATATATCTATATATATATTTGTGTGTGCTTATATATATATATATATATATATATATATATATCTATTTATTCATATTTATATATATATGTATATATATATATATATATATATATATATATATATATATATATATATATATATATATATATATATATATATATATTTCACGTCACGCTCAGCGGCATTACCAGTCTTATAGCTATTCGGTCTCTCCCTGTCCCTTGCATAGGGTAGAGGGAGTCGTTATACCATAGTGAGAGGATTTTCAGTTAGGAAAGGGGAAGGCTATGGGAAGTGTTGGATTTGTGTGTGTTTGTGCGTGTGTATATATATATATATATATATATATATATATATATATATATATATATATATATATATATATATATATATATATATCTAAATATCTTGCCCTCATTTTTGACGGGCTGCGTACACTAGCGCCTAATAATTGTGTGATGTAAGGTCAACTGAATACTTCATAAATGAAATACTCATAAACTAACTAATGGAAATGGCAACTTGTGAAGGAAATGTCAATGGAACGGGAATATTTTATATATTGTAAACACAAAATGCAGATGGGTATATCTATTGACCTTATAAGAAATGCCATTGTTTTTATTTTCAAGATACCTCACCCAACTCGTATCTCAGTCATTCCCTAACCATAAATTTTGGAGCGAGGTTGGTGGGGGGGGGGGAGCTGATATTTTCAGCGGCGGAGTTAATAACTTCTATACCAATAAATATATTGAAATTAGATTTTAAGATATATATATATATATATATATATATATATATATATATATGTATATATATGTATATATATATACACACATATATATATATATATATATATATATATATATATTTATAAGCTTAGTTTTTACCAATTTTTATGTTCATACCTGCTATAGGCATGCTCTGGCATTCAATTTTGTTCGTAAGTGACGACTATTAGCTAAAAAATCAGTCAGGAAGAGCAAACTACTCCTAGAGTTTCATAGATATCCAAATTATGTTCACGCGGTTTGATGGGTTTTATGTGAACTACATTCATATCAATTTTCGTATCGATACTTGCCATAAAAAAATCAGTAGCCATTTATTTTATATCCTCTGGAGGCCGATTTTCAGTGGCTCCGTGAATTAGTCTTAGAATACCTTACATATGTAAATGAAATTTTCAGGGATTTAGGGAATGAATATTTACTCTTTCCATAGCAATTTTCATGTTGATGTCTACCATATAAAAGCCCAGCAAACGTTTATTTCGGTATTGGTTAAATGGTTATTTTTGGCTGTGGAGTAAATAGTTCTTATAATAATTCAGCTGATATTTTTGGCGCCGGGGTCAATAACTTCTATACCAATAAATATTTTCAAATGAAATTTTAATGGATTATTTAGATATATATATAGGCTTTGTTTCTGCCAATTTTCATATTCATACCTACTATAAGCATGCCCTGGCTGTCACTTTTGCTCGTAAGTGACGATTTTTAGGTAAAAAGCAGTGAGGAGCCGCAAACTACTCCTAGAGTTTTACAGATATCCAAATGATTTTCACAGGGTTTGATGGGTGTTATGTGAATTACATTCATGCCAATTTCCATATTGATACTTGCCATAGAAGAGTCACAGTAGCCCTTTTTCGATATCCGCGTGAGGCCGATTTTGGGCGGCGCCGTAAATTACTCTTAGAATACTTCACATCTTTAAATGAATATTTTAGGGATTTATGGGATGGATATTTACATTGTCCATACCAATTTTAATGTTAATATCTACCATAGAAAAAACACAGCAAACGTTTATTTCGGTATGGGTTGAATGGTTAATTTTGCCGGTGGAGTAAATTGTTCGTGGAATAATTCACATATCCAAATGAAAATTTCAGGGATTGGTGGGAAGCATAGTTTCTCTGTTCTTGCCAAATTTCATAGTAATATCTACAATTGAAAAGACACAGATATCATGTAGCCTTCTTAAATATGCTGTTAAATTTAGCAACATTACAGTGAACTGCCTGATGCGTGATAGTGAGCGATATCAACGAGGGACAATGCTGACCTCATAAACAATATCCGTCCCGAGTTCAGTAGTTAATATCAATTAGATACTTTAAAAATAATAGTTCGGATGTAAGATGTCCAATAATAAGTTACAGGTTATTTCAATCAAATATAACATGAACCACCAATATATTAACACACTATCAATGCAAATCATATTAAATGATATTACTCCAAAATTAGCTAATTGCAAACGCCGAATAACAACACATTATTACATCAACCAAATGCAGCTGTGGAATAACAATGCTCCAATTAGAGTAACAGACCATGACCCAAATATTAGTCCTACTCCATGACGCCTCCTTCCATCCCTCTACCCTCATGGGCAGGGGGGAGCATGTCCCCCAAATATCACACAATCGGAGCCCCCCCCCCCCTTCCCCCGGCCACACCTCCCCCGCCTCTTCACCAACTCCTCGCTGTGAGATTAAAAAAGAGAGAGAAAAAATAAAAATTGCCACATTCAACTTTATGGTAGACTATTTGCTCTGTTTGTGTTATTCTGAATAGGTCCACTCGCATGGAAGGGAACAGATTCACATTTTCCACATGAAAGGCTGTTGTCAGGAAAGGGGTTTCATGTATATATATATATATATATATATATATATATATATATATATATATTATATATATATATATATATATATACATACATATATATATATATATATATATATATATATATATATATATATATTATATATATATATATATATATATATATATATATATATATATATATATAATATATATATATATAATATATATATATATATATATATATATATATATATATATAATATATATATATATATATATATATATATATATATATATATATATATATATATATATATATATGTATATATATGGGTGTGTATAGCATATATATGTCGGTATAAATACTGTATATATATATGTGTGTGTATATATATATATATATATATATATATATATATATATATATATATATATATATATATATATATAGCGTATGCTATGTGCATATATGTACATACATACATAAGTATATATATATATATATATATATATATATATATATATATATAATTTATTTGTCTATTTATATTATATGTACTTTACACACACACAAATATATATATACATACATATTTATACATACATATATATATATATATATATATATATATATATATATATATATATATATATATATATATATATGTGTGTGTGTGTGTGTGTATAGCATATATACTGTATGTCGGTATAAATACTGTGCATATATACAGTGTATATCATATTTACTCATATATAGACCATATATACACACACAACGGTTTTCCCAGAGTATATAGTTTCATAGTTTCGACTTGTAAGTCTATATTGTTTGGCCTACAAATGAGAATTGGGATAATATTGGGGTGAAGTTGAATAATGAAAAAATCAATAAGATTTACTCTATAGTCCATTTCTTTTAGCGATGCATATTTGCACCGATTCGCGGCGGTGCCCTTTTAGCTCGGAAAAGTTTCCGGATCGCTGATTGGTTAGAATTATCTTGTCCAACCAATCAGCGATCCGGAAACTTTTCCGAGCTAAAAGGGCACCGCTGCGAGTCGGTGCAAATATGCATCGCTAAAAGAAATGGACTATAGGAGATAATGATAATATATTGCCCTTTTTAGATGCCATTATTATTATTATTATTATTATTATTATTATTATTATTATTATTATTATTATTATTATTATTATTATTATTATTATTAACTAACTACAATCTTAATTAGAAAAGTAGGATTCCATAAGGCAAAGGGATCCAACAAGGAAAATAGCCCTTTGAGGAAAGGAAATAAATAAATTATATATGAGAAGTGATGAGTATAAACTATAAAATATATTAAGATCAGTAATAATGTTAAAATGTATTGTTCTAATGGATATAAAACATGGAAGCCTTTTTGTTGGCCTTTACAGGAAACCTACGAATGTTTGTTCTAATGCCGTTATTATTCAAATCGTATCAATGTCAAAAATTCGGTTTTTCATTGTATGTTTTGAAGGGCGTTAAGAATATGCATGTCGGGATTTTACATGCAGAATTAGGTAAACCTTATGACGCAGGAAGGAACTAAATTGAACATCCCAAGATTTCCTTGACAAGTCTTTACAAAAAATCTGTTATTAGATATGCTGAAGCAATAAAGAAAATTTTACTAATTACCTAGAGTAAAATGACAGTTGTATCTAAATAATTCATCGTACTGTGTGTAATAAAAAAAAATAGTGTTTTCAAACCTGGTGGTCTGTTGGACTGGGGTTCGAGACCCCTTCGAGCCTTTGTCTGTAACCTCAACATCCTAAGGAAGGTGGGTTTTTTGGAACCTATATGTCTACTTACTGATTCGTCAGTCATTTCCTGGCCCTCTCTGGTCCTAGATTGTGTGTAGAGTGGCCCTTGGGCGCTGATCATTTGTATATGGTCAATATCTAAGGACATTGTCCTGTTAGGACGTTGTCACTGTCCCTTGCCTCTGCCATTCTCGATCTTTAAACCTTTATACATCGTCATATGTTAGAACAGGACAAATGTCAATTGCTTTATTTTTCACAGTTTATTTCTTAGAGATATTTTGTAATAATATTATTTAAGGATATGCCGTTGAATTTGCTTTCACCAAATTTAATGTTTTAATACTCAAGTTTTAAAGCTTAGTTTTGGTGTCTTTAAACACCACGCGGTGTACTGTAGGTATTACGCTTACATTCGTCCCCTTGTTGCACATCATTTGTCTTTCTGCTTTATGTCTGTCCCCACATCATTTCTTTCATTTTGCTCTCCAGGTTCATCCTGGCCAAGATCCTTGGACATGATGTGTCGTACAATGCTAGTGGCATTTTTAAATTGATATCAGAAGCAGGTCTTCTTAATGCTATTTCACTTTTATAACATATTTACTTCTTGTGGCATTTTCAAATTATCAGAACCAAGTCTACTTAATGCTATTCAACTTTTATAATATATTTACTTCTCTGGTTTTAATTGAATATTCTTTTAATCTTTATTTATAATAAACGATATCGGCGTCAATGACTTTCTATGTCAGGATGCCAGAAAACTTCAAATCAATCAATCAAAATCATCTTGTTCTCCAACCTTCTTAAACTTTTGCTTCATAGTCATGCCTTCTCCATCATGAGGTTCAACACTACACTGTATTCTAGAAGTTTTATTCCAGCTGTGACCGAGTTGTGGAATGATCATCTTAATCGGTAGTTGAATCGGTGCAACTTCAGAAGTTCAAAGTTCCAGCGAATGTTTTTATGTGGAGCAGGCTAACTTAAGTCTTTTTTATAGTTTATGAATGTGAAGGATCTGTTTTATTGCTGTTACTGTTCTTGAAATATTATTTTAATATTTCATTACTCCACTCGTAGTTTATTTTCTTATTTCCCTTCCTCACTGGGTTGTTTTAACCTGTTGGAGTCCTTTAGCTTATAGCATCGTGCTTTTCCAACTAGGGTTGTAGCTTAGCTATTATTATTATTAATAATAATAATAATAATAATAATAATAATAATAATAATAATACTTGGTTTACATCCAGTTGAACCTTGGCACTGAATGGCCTTGAAGACCCCAACGCTGGGGTAAATAGCCCAAATTCGTACATCCAATAAATCCTTTAACGT
>NC_090766.1:43552946-43560446 GCF_036898095.1 Palaemon carinicauda | reverse complement strand
CAAGGAAAGGAAAGAATGGGACACCTGCTATAGAGCAAGGAAAGGGAAGAATGGGACACCTGCTATAGAGCAAGGAAAGGAAAGAATGGGACATCTGTTTTAGAGCAACGAAAGGAAAGAGTGGGACACCTGCTTTAGAGCAAGGAAAGGGAAGAATGGGACACCTGCTATAGAGCAAGGAAAGGGAAGAATGGGACACCTGCTATAGAGCAAGGAAAGGAAAGAATGGGACATCTGTTTTAGAGCAACGAAAGGAAAGAGTGGGACACCTGCTTTAGAGCAAGGAAAGGGAAGAATGGGACACCTGCTATAGAGCAAGGAAAGGGAAGAATGGGACACCTGCTTTAGAGCAAGGAAAGGGAAGAATGGGACATCTGTTTTAGAGCAAGGAAAGGAAAGAATGGGACATCTGTTTTAGAGCAACGAAAGGAAAGAGTGGGACACCTGCTTTAGAGCAAGGAAAGGGAAGAATGGGACACCTGCTTTAGAGCAAGGAAAGGGAAGAATGGGACATCTGTTTTAGAGCAAGGAAAGGAAAGAATGGGACATCTGTTTTAGAGCAAGGAAAGGAAAGAATGGGACACCTGCTTTAGAGCAAGGAAAGGAAAGAATGGGACATCTGTTTTAGAGCAACGAAAGGAAAGAGTGGGACACCTGCTTTAGAGCAAGGAAAGGAAAGAATGGGACACCTGCTTTAGAGCAAGGAAAGGGAAGAATGGGACACTTGCTTTAGAGCAAAGAAAGGGAAGAATGGGACACCTGCTTTAGAGCAAGGAAAGGGAAGAATGGGACATCTGTTTTAGAGCAAGGAAAGGAAAGAATGGGACATCTGTTTTAGAGCAAGGAAAGGAAAGAATGGGACACCTGCTTTAGAGCAAGGAAAGGAAAGAATGGGACATCTGTTTTAGAGCAACGAAAGGAAAGAGTGGGACACCTGCTTTAGAGCAAGGAAAGGAAAGAATGGGACACCTGCTTTAGAGCAAGGAAAGGGAAGAATGGGACACTTGCTTTAGAGCAAAGAAAGGGAAGAATGGGACACCTGCTTTAGAGCAAGGAAAGGGAAGAATGGGACACCTGCTTTAGAGCAAGGAAAGGGAAGAATGGGACACCTGCTTTAGAGCAAGGAAAGGGAAGAATGGGACACCTGTTTTAGAGCAAGGAAAGGAAAGAATGGGACATCTGTTTTAGAGCAACGAAAGGAAAGAGTGGGACACCTGTTTTAGAGCAAGGAAAGGAAAAAATGGGACACCTATTTTAGTGGAAGGAAAGGAAAGACATAAAATGAAGTTCAGTAGAAGATGGAAGAGTTGGTAGATCTATTTTTTTTTTTTTATTCTGGAGAAGTTTCCATTCCTATATTTTATTCATTGATTAATTTGCCTAGTTTTTATGTTTGTATTGCCAAGACTTGATAACGTCATTATAAGTGAATCGGGGTAGCCAACAATAGCAATAATTGTAATGATTATTTGGTTGTAGTATTAATAATAATAGGAAAATGAATAACAGCAGCAATAACTTATATAAAAACTCGCTTATAAACTGTAATCGAAGCAAAATATAGCAATATACATAATTGCCTCAAAATGTCTGGTAATTACCGTTACGTAGGGAACATTTTTGAGCTAATAGCATTCTATTCCCGACTGAGACGAAGTATTCTGTTAGAACGGGAAGTGTCAAGAGGTTCACAGGATGCGAGAATGTTACTCAACACATTGAGACAAGAAGCGGACAAAGATGTATATTCAACCGTGTCAGCTTGTTTGTTTGTGTTGGTCTGTCTGTCTGGTGATCAGATATATAAGTATATTATTATTATTATTATTATTATTATTATTAATTGCTAAGCTACAACCATAGTTGGAAATGCAGGAAGCTATAAGCCCAGGGGCCCCAACAGGGAAAATAGCCCAGTGAGGAAAGGAAACAAGGGAAAATTAAATATTTCAAGAGCATAAATATTTCCTAAATAAACTATAGATACTTTAACAAAACAAGAGGAAGATAAATTAAATAGAATAGTGTGCCCGAGTGTACCCTCAAGCAAGAGAACTCTAACTCAAGACAAGTTTTATCGTAGGGAAGGGAAGATAGCGTATTCATTTAGAAACAAATTGCTTTGTTAGGAGAAGTATAAGGTGCGTTTAGTAAGAGAGAAGAGGGCGTGTTATTTCGGACAGGTGTTTTCGGTGAGGATACAGACTTCCTTCTCATACCTGACCGGTATCTCACGGAGGTTTTTAAAGGACTCTAGCTAGAATAACAGTAACCGTTCGAGGAAGGGCGTTTCCTACACATGCACTACAGAAGGAAATAGTAGCTAATAAGTCAGAGAAAGAAAGAAAACTCGCGGGGTATAAAGAATGTGTTTTCAAGCCCCATTTGCCTTTTTAACATAGTTGAGAACTTGATTTTGTTTACAAAGACACCTTTGCTTCACACATACATTGTTTTAAGATAAGATGTTCTTAAATGTGATTAATGTAATTTAAGGCCTAATATTGTGACGTCAGAAGTTATCTAGAAAACATAACTGATATTTTCTATACAAAATTCAGAATTTGCTTTTGAAAACTAATATAAATTTTCTTCATTCAAGAAATCCTTTTATGTTTAGGGAATCCTTAGAATGTTCAAATTAGGTATTTAATTGGATTAAAAGCAAGTTTCATTCATTTATAAATGAAATCCTAATCCTTATTTTCCATTATCAATAATGATCTCATACTAGGATCGGACATGTTCTGAGAAGTAATATTTTAAACATGATTACTGTTTACTGAAAGTTTTATTCCATTTTACACCAATTTAACGGTGAATTTGATTGTATACTAATTTTTTTTATCCATCTCCTTCTAGGTGAAGTAGAATTATATATATATATATATATATATATATATATATATATATATATATATATATATATATATATATATAAATATATATGTATGTATATTTATATATATATATATATATATATATATATATATATATATATATATATATTTATATATATATATATATATATATATATATATATATATATATATCTCCTATACAATAAAAAGCAAGTATCTATATATGCATATGTATATAAACAGTACATATATATATATATATATATATATATATATATATATATATATATATATATATATTTATGTATATATTTATATATATGTATATATATATGTATGTGTATATATATACGTATGTATGTATTTATATATATATATATATATATGTATATATATGTATATATATATATACATATATATGTATACATATATATATATATGTATATATATATACATATATGTATGTATATATATATATATATATATATATATATATATATATATATATATATATATATATATATATATATATATATATATATATATATATATATATATATATATATATATATATATACACTGTATATATTTCCCATCACGCTCAGCTCTCCCCGTTCCTTGTTTAGTTTGGAAAGTAAGTAGACGTACCTTGGTGAGATGGGGTTCGTGTGTGCGCATATCTATCAAAATATTTAGCCGTCATTTATGACGGGTCGTGTACAATATTAGCTTATATATATATATATATATATATATATATATATATATATATATATATATATATATATATATATATATATATATATATATCAATATGTGTATGTATGAATGTATATAATATATATATATATATATATATATATATATATATATATATATATATATATATAATATACACACACGTCAGACCTTCCTTTTAAATCCTTTGCACAGACCAAAAGACTAGTCGTGACGTTATGTAAATACAAGAAAAGTATGTCCTAGTACGGGGTTAGTACCTTTAGTTTACCTTTGGTGGTGTACCGTAGGCAATACTTCAGGCGTTTTGCGGCATCCCTTGGGCCCGGGACTCCAGCTACTTATGCAGCTGTTTGTTTTACCTCAGTTTCCTCTTCCTTTCTTCGCCTTGCTCTCCAACCTCTGTTGTATTTTACTTCACAGAGGATCTGCGAGGTTTACCCCCTATTGCATTGTGGCGTTAAATGACCTCCTAGACTCCAGTGACGGCAAATGATCAAAGTTCATAAGTTCAATTACTCATAAGGAATATGAGAAAGTTGTCAATCTTGAGAGGACTTTAAGGGTACAAACAAATTCAGGAGTATAAAAACACACAACTTCAATGCCTTTCAGCCCCAACTTCCAACTTTTGCGTGTAATAGGAAGTTTTGGACAGAAGAGCCTTTGGCCCTCCCTCAATTTTACCTTTGGTTGCAAGACACGTTTTCTAACTCTCCTGTAGTTGGAATCAAGAGCTCTGTGAACACAAAAATGTATTCTTGCTTGTGCTTCTATATTTATTTTCTTATTTCGTCAATATTTGGAAGTTGGAAACTACAGATACCTGACATATTATTGCGATAACTTCGTTTGTATTTAAATATGCGCTTGCAAGTACTTACTTTAGGTACGAGGGACATACGGTAGTATTACCAAAAGTTCATGGTGACATGAATTCGTCTTAACCGAATGTCAGTTTTTTTTTTTTTCGGGGGGGGGGACTTTATTTAAATAACACTCCATACATCCCTTATATAATAAAGTGCAGCCTGTCTATATATATATATATATATATATATATATATATATATATATATATATATATCCTTTCATATATATATGTATTTATATGTGTGTGTATATATATGTATATACATACATACATACATATATATATATATATATATATATATATATATATATATATATATATATATACTGTGACGCTCATCGGCATTGCCAGACATATGACTACTCGGTCTCCCCATCTCTTCCCAAGGGCGAGTGGGAGTAGTCATACCCTGGTGAGAAGGGTTGGGTTGTAGTTAGGAAAAGAGAGGGGGCTGGGAAGAGTTGAATCAGTAATACTTGGTTGAATCTGAATGCGCGTGTGTGTACAAATCTAAATATTTAGCCGTCATATATATGTGTGTGTATATATATATATATATATATATATATATATATATATATATATATATATATATATATTTATATTTATATATATACACGCACACACACAAAGACACTTACACACACACACATATATATATGTGTATATATATATATATATATATATATATATACATATATATATATATATATATATATATATATATATATATATATATATATATATATATAAAATAGTTTGTAACCTTTCTTTTTTAGGAATTATTTATACATACTGTACATACATTCTTTAGGTTATATAATTTAATTACTCGTATATTATAATGATATTATTATTACAACCCAAATTGCAACGCCAGTTGTTAAAACAGAATGCTACGTAAATAATTTATTATGACCAAGGAGTATTATATTTTGATAAAGCAATAACCTATTTCAAGAAATGTTAACGGTTATTGTATGGAAATATCTATAAGCTGGAATTATATTTAAGAGTTGGAACATGTTCTGAGAAAAGCGTATCAGGATAGGGAACACAAACAGCTCTATCATGAGAATTATAACGCGCAGGCGCGTCAAGGTTCGCGTGACTGTGCGGAGGGGAGACGGCAGTGTCACAAGTCACGGATGGGAGTACCATAGAAAACGGGACGATGAAGAGGACGAGGGAAAACCAACGGAAGGGGAGACTCCCGCAAATGGTATATTCGTCCCTATACCTTCCTCCCCCTCCGATGAAAACGTGCATTACGAAACTGTCTCCGATGAGAAGGATCTCAATATCGAACTAGTCGAAGACGCCGACTATGAGGAAACGAAAGCTCCTATATACGAGACGCTGGATAAAAAATCTGGCCGGGGTTATGAAGAAGTGGGTCGCAAGAATTTGCGGGTGAGATTTGAGAATGATGAGGTTGAGGAAAAAAATGGAGACGACGTTAATGGGAATTATCACTCGACTGGTGCTATACCCAAGCGCGTTGGGACGCCGTCAGAAGGAGACGAAAGTGCCGATTCACAGTCTGGAGATGATAGCAGAATAAAGGAAAATGGAGAGGAGGTGCCAGAGTCTAAAGAGGAGGACGATAAACCCAAATCCGACTCGGAGGAAAATGGTGTGGTGATAAGGGGTGGGCACAAAGACCTGACGATTACGCAGGAAAGCAGGACGCAAATATATGACTACGATAAACCCAGGAAAATCGAGGTCACGGTGACGTCCAAGAGAGATGGCGAAAATTATAAGGAGAGCGATTTGCCTTATGATAATGTCAAACGAAAACCAAAGAAAACGGGTAAAGTCGAGGTTAAGTTTACTCCTTGGCAAACGGAGGATGAAGGAGAGATTGTAAAATGCATAACTGATGAGTATAAGAATGACAATGTAAAGGTCGAACAGTGTTCCAAGTTTTCGTTTTACGAGGACCCGAGAGATGACTCGGACGAATGTGGTGAGAACACAGCTTACTCCTCCAGTCACCTCCAGCATCAATCGAATGTAGAAATCTCCGCTAAAAAGACTTCCCATCCCATAGAAAACGGAGATAACAACACCACTTCTAATGAAGCTACATCGTCAGGGGAGGCTGGCGGCAGACTCCCGTCCAAAGACGATTCCGAAAATGTCTTTGGGGATGACGAAAATGACCCTTACCCCCGAGGGAGGAGGAGGGTCAAGAAACGAACCCTGATTAAGGTCAAAGGGGTGGGCATGAGGAAAGACGATGACATGGACGCTGCCCATGCATTGGTGAAGGCTTTCTCCAAGACAATCGTCACTTTTGGAAAAGGTTTGTTGATTTACTCTATCATTCGTGTATTTGTTTGTTTATTCACTTTACTTATCATTGTATCTTCATATTTTTGTGCATCCTTGTCTTGTTTTTTTTTTTAAAGACTTTTGAATGATGTGAATCATTTTGCTATCATGATAATTTCTAGCTTAGGTATATTTCATTCATAAAGTTGAATTATTACGACTTATGTAAATAACATTATCAATTATAATCATTATTACTTCCTTGAATATTAATTAGGCAGAGAAATTTGTTACAAAATATGACTATTATCAAGATCGATGAATTGACATGAGCAAGTGGGTATACCCCACATGGCTACGTTTTACCTCTTCCACATCTTTTGCATGTGGTATTCTTTTAACACAAAAAAATTATCCTGATACGATTTCATTCGTTTTCAGAAATACTTATTATAGTGACGCCAGTAGATTGGAGATCCTTTGTACCTTGTGCATTTGTGTGGGATATAAAATATTTATAGCTTTTTAATATTGTTATTATCACTAGCCAAGCTACAACCCTAGTTGGAAAAGCAAGATGCTATAAGCCCAAGGGCTCCAACAGGTGAAAATAGCCCAGTGAGGAAAGTAAATAAGGAAATAAATAAATGAGAATAAATTAACAATATATCATTCTAAAAACAGTAACAGCGTCAAAACAGATATGTCCTATATAAACTATTAACAATGTCAAAAACAGATATGTCA
>NC_090766.1:43540446-43547946 GCF_036898095.1 Palaemon carinicauda | reverse complement strand
GTGCAAATAAGAAGTTATTCAAGACCACTAGCCAAAAAGGTTAAGAGCCTTTTAGTGCAAATAAGAAGTTATTTAAGACCCCTAGCTAATAAGGTTAAGAGCCTTTTAGTGCAAATAAGATGTTATTTAAGACCACTAGCCGAAAAGGTTAAGAGCCCTTTAGTGCAAATAAGTTATTTAAGACCACTAGCTAATAAGGTTAAGAGCCTTTTAGTGCAAATAAGATATTACTCAAGACCACTAGCTAAAAAGGTTAGGAGCCTTTAAGTGCAAATAAGAAGTTATTTAAGACCACTAGCTAAAAAGGTTAAGGGCTTTTTAGTGCAAATAAGAATCTATCCAAGACCTCTAGCTAATAAGGTTAAGAGCCTTTTAGTGCAAATAAGAAGGTATTCAAGACCACTAGCTAAAAAGGTTAAGAGCCTTTTAGTGCAAATAAGAAGATATCTAAGACCTCTAGCTAATAAGGTTAAGAGCCTTTCACTGCAAATAAGAAGTTATTTAAGACCACTAGCTAAAAAGGTTAAGAGCCTTTTAGTGCAAATAAGAAGTTATTTAAGACCACAAGCTAAAAATGTTAAGAGCCTTTTAGTGCAAATAAGAAGTTATTTAAGACCACTAGTTAATAAGGTTAAGAGCCTTTTAGTGCAAATAAGTTGTTAAGACCACTAGCTAATAAGGTTAAGAGCCTTTTAGTGCAAATAAGAAGTTATTTAAGATCAATAGCTAATAAGGTTAACAGCCTTTTAGTGCAAAAAAGAAGTTATTTAAAACCACTAGCTAAAAAGGTTAAGAGCCTTTTAGTGCAAATAAGAAGTTATTTAAGATCACTAGCTAAAAACGTTAAGAGCTTTTTAGTGCAAATAAGAAGTTATTTAAGACCACTAGCTAAAATGGTTAAGAGCCTTTTAGTGCAAATAAGAAGTTATTCAAGATCCCTAGCTAAAAAGGTTAAGAGCCTTTTAGTGCAAAAAAGAAGTTATTTAAGACCACTAGCTAAAAAGGTTAAGAGCCTTATAGTGCAAATAAGAAGTTATTTAAGACCACTAGCTAAAAAGGTTAAGAGCCTTTTAGTGCAAATAAGAAGTTATTCAAGATAACTAGCTAAAAAGGTTAAGAGCCTTTTGGTGCAAATAAGAAGTTATTCAAGATCACTAGCTTAAAAAGTTAAGAGCCTTTTCGTGCAAATAAGAAGTTATTTAAGACCACTAGCTAAAAAGGTTAAGAGCCTTTTGGTGCAAATAAGAAGTTATTCAAGATCAATAGCTAAAAAGGTTAAGAGCCTTTTAGTGCAAAAAAGAAGTTATTTAAGACCACTAGCTAAAAAGGTTAAGAGCCTTATAGTGCAAATAAGAAGTTATTTAAGACCACTATCTTAAAAAGTTAAGAGCCTTTTCGTGCAAATAAGAAGTTATTTAAGACCACTAGCTAAAAAGGTTAAGAGCCTTTTGGTGCAAATAAGAAGTTATTCAAGATCAATAGCTAAAAAGGTTAAGAGCCTTTTAGTGCAAAAAAGAAGTTACTTAAGACCACTAGGTAAAAAGGTTAAGAGCCTTATAGTGCAAATAAGAAGTTATTTAGGACCACTAGCTAAAAAGGTTAAGAGCCTTTTAGTGCAAATAAGAAGTTATTCAAGATCACTAGCTAAAAAGGTTAAGAGCCTTTTGGTGCAAATAAGAAGTTATTCAAGATCACTAGCTTAAAAAGTTAAGAGCCTTTTCGTGCAAATAAGAAGTTATTTAAGACCACTAGCTAAAAATGTTAAGAGCCTTTTGGTGCAAATAAGAAGTTATTCAAGATCAATAGCTAAAAAGGTTAAGAGCCTTTTGGTGCAAATAAGAAGTTATTCAAGATCACTAGCTTAAAAAGTTAAGAGCCTTTTCGTGCAAATAAGAAGTTATTTAAGACCACTAGCTAAAAATGTTAAGAGCCTTATAGTGCAAATAAGAAGTTATTTAAGACCACTAGCTAAAAAGGTTAAGAGCCTTTTCGTGCAAATAAGAAATTATTTAAGACCACTAGCTAAAAAGGTTAAGAGCCTTTTGGTGCAAATAAGAAGTTATTCAAGATCACTAGCTTAAAAAGTCAAGAGCCTTTTAGTGCAAAAAAGAAGTTATTTAAGACCACTAGCTAAAAAGGTTAAGAGCCTTATAGTGCAAATAAGAAGTTATTTAAGACCACTATCTTAAAAAGTTAAGAGCCTTTTGGTGCAAATAAGAAGTTATTTAAGACCACTAGCTAAAAAGGTTAAGAGCCTTTTGGTGCAAATAAGAAGTTATTCAAGATCAATAGCTAAAAAGGTTAAGAGCCTTTTAGTGCAAAAAAGAAGTTATTTAAGACCACTAGCTAAAAAGGTTAAGAGCCTTATAGTGCAAATAAGAAGTTATTTAAGACCACTAGCTAAAAAGGTTAAGAGCCTTTTAGTGCAAATAAGAAGTTATTCAAGATCACTAGCTAAAAAGGTTAAGAGCCTTTTGGTGCAAATAAGAAGTTATTCAAGATCACTAGCTTAAAAAGTTAAGAGCCTTTTCGTGCAAATAAGAAGTTATTTAAGACCACTAGCTAAAAATGTTAAGAGCCTTTTAGTGCAAATAAGAAGTTATTCAAGACCCCTAGCTAAGAATCCCTGGTGAAGTAGCTATTTAATGAGTATCTAATCTCGTTTAAGCCATTTAGTAAAGGAGTCCTTGGTAAATAGGCCTTTTAGTGCATATCAGATCTTGGTAAAGACCTGTTTGCGAAGACTCCTTGGTAAATTAGCGTTTCAGTACATAACAGAACTTGGTTAAGACCTGTTTGCGAAGACTCCTTGGTAAATTAGCCTTTCAATATTATTCAGAACTTGGTTAAGACCTCTTTGCGAAGACTTTTTGATGAATTAGCCTTTCAGTGTTTATCATAACTTGGTTAAGACATCTTTGCGAAAACTCCTTGGTAAATTATCCTTCCAGTGTTTATCAGAACTTGTTTAAGACCTGCTTGCGAAGACTCCTTGGTAAATTAGCCTTTTAAAGCATATCAGAACTTGGTTAAGACCTCTTTGCGAAGACTCCTTGGTAAATTACCCTCTCTGTGCATATCAGAACTTGGTTAAGATCTCTTAGCAAAGGCTCCCTAGCAATTTAGCCTTTTTTGAGAATATCTGCATAAGCATGTTACTAATTAAATAATATTCTTCATTTTCCAGATTGCTTACTGGATGAACTCCATAAATAATAAATTTCCTTAGTTAATGTATTACTAGATTACCAAACTCTCACGTAACAAATGAAACCGCTTAATTTATGTAAAATCTTGAGTTAACAGACACCCTTAATTACCTCCTCGCCACTCTTTATTCCCTTAATGAGGAAAGTTGACTTTTCCAATGAAGCTCGAGGGTCCATTTCAAAGCCTTTAAGGTGACCCAATATATACTCCTCCATTTATCTTGAGGTAAAATATACGTCTTACGTGATTTCTCACTAACTTTCTTCATTCATTACTTAACAGTAAAACGTCTGTTTTTACACACACATACATACACACACACACACACACATATATATATATATATATATATATATATATATATATATATATATATATATATATATATATATAAATGTATATATTTGTATTCACTTAGATAGGTGTAGATATCGGTTAATATAAAGGATATATCATCATCATCTCCTACGCATACATACTGTATATATATACAGTTACTTATATATATATACAGTTACTTATATATATATATATATATATATATATATATATATGTGTGTGTGTGTGTGTGTGTGTGTGTATGTATGTATGTGTGTGTGCCTATTTACGTATAGGTAATGAGAAAATTCCGATGAAGAAACCGTTAGACAGGGAGACTCCATCTCTTCTAAATTATTCAGTATGCCCAGAAGAAGTTCTTAAGAATTCAAAAGGGAAAATGTAGGAATTAACATTAATGGGAATACCTTAACAGCATAAGATGTACAGATGACCTAGTTCCGTTTAGTGAATCATGGGAGGAATTTCAGAAGATGATAAAACATTTGAATAGAGAAAGTAGAAATATAGAACTGAAATTGAATATATGTAAAATTAAGATAATGTTCAATGAAATGTAGAGACAACAAATAAGGGTTATGGACGAAACTCTAGAGATTGTTAATGAAAATGCGTACTGGACAGACAGTAAGTGTTTCCCCAGGACACGAGACCGAAATTAATAGAAGGATACACATGGGATGGACAGCTTTTGATGAACGGAATTTAATTATGAGAAGTAAAATGCCATTTTCTCTCAAAAGGAAAGTATGTAATCAGATGGTTCTTCCAGTATTAACTTGTGCTTCCGAAACTTGGAGAATTGCTACAGCTTTAGACTTGGGGGATAAGCTAGTTACAACTCAAAGAGCAAGGGAAAGAATAGTGATCGGAATAACACTAAGAGAACGAAAAAGATCAACAAAGAAACGAGAGAAAACTAAATTAGAGGATATTCTAACATGTAAAAAATGGACATGGGCAGGACATATAATTAGAATAACAGATAATAGACAGCTATTAAGAATAACAGAGTGGGTCCCTACAGGTTTCATAAGAAGCAGGGGAATGAAGAGAAGAAGATGGATCGACGAGCTAAGAATTTTTTTGGGGTATAACTCACAGAAAAACCATAGAGGGGAGCGGAACGACATGTCTTAGGCCTTAGGCCTTTGTGCTGCGATGGACTAATTATGCCTGATGATGATAGATAGATAAGTAGATATACATATATATGATTTTCCAAAAAAAAAAAAAAAAAAAAAAAGATAACCTCATTTATTGGATAGGTTGAAATCATAGCACTTGTTTTAGCGTCTCCATGGGTGCCGAGTGGCCTTCCCAGCCTTCGTACTCTCCGTATGACCGAAATTCTATGAGAATTCCAACTCGAAATTTAATTCCGCAACCAAGTACCAATATTTTCCACCCTGCTGTTGCTTTACGTATATTACGAACATGAAATTCAGCGTAAGTAATGGAAATAATATTAGTTATAATGTGCACCTCTTGGCAGTAAGATATATTCAACGCACTGAAGAAAATTCTTTACTCAAGGGGTTAACTACTGCACTGTGCTTGGTCGGTGCCTAATTTCCTCTTGGTAAGGGTAAAAGAGACCCTCTAGCTATGGTAAGCAGCTCTTTTAGGACACTCCAAAATCAAATCATTGTTCTCTCGTCTTGGGTAGTGTCATAGACTCTACAACATTGTCTTACACTATCCTGGGTTGTTCTCTTACTTGAGGGTACACTCGGACGCACTTTTCTATATACTTCCCTATTTCCTTTCACAATGGGCAATTCTTCTTTTTGGAGTCCTTGGTCATAATTATAGCAGATCATACTTTTCCAACTAGGGTTGCAGCTTAGCTAATAATAATAATAATAATAATAATAATAATACATCTATTGACTCTAATTGGGCAGAAAGCGCTCATATAACATATCCTGAAGTTTATTCGAGAATGAAATAGCATTCATATTGAAGGACAAACTTTAAAGAATTCTTTATAATGATAGTCCACAGCTCTAGACATTTTATTTTACTTGTATTGGAAAGGAAGGTAATGGGTTAAATACAGAATTGCAATCCTTAGGTCAAGAAAAAGGATTATTGCAATCCTTACAGTCCCATGCCTGTAATGAAAAAGAGGGTTTGTTTATCCGTATGGCCATTTGCCTACTGGGGAAGTGTTGTATCCCGTTAGTCTTGTGACCGAGACAAAACAGATGGCTATAAACTTTAAGGATAATGCATAATTAGAAAAAAATGAGGAATGCAGTCCTGAAGAAAGTTATAATCCCAAAAACTACATATCTGTAGGATTACAATCCTATTTGGAAACTTCCCTGTTTGGCGAACAGTTGGACTAAAGTTCGAGACCCAATCAAGCTCGACTTTTTCAAGTAGTATTTGCAAACTCACAATAATTGAGATCAACAGATGGGGGCTTTGAGTGAGCCTATAGCTCTACCTGCCGAGTCATTAGCAGTCATTGCCTGACCCTCCCTGGTCCTAGAATAAGGTGGTTTTAGCGCTCATATACATACATACATACATGTATATATGTATGTATGTATATATATATATATATATATATATGTGTGTGTGTGTGTGTGTGTGTGTGTTTAGTCCCTAGGGCATTATCCTGCTAGGCCATCGTCACTGCCCCTTGCCTCTGCCATTCATGAGTGACCTTTGAACCTTTAAAGATTCAGAAGAAACAGTAGGGTTGTAATGCCAATATCCTTAAGGCAAGAAGGAAAAATAAGGGCCATGCTCCTTGTGTCTCCAAAAGCCTTCGGGAAGAATACAGAATACCCCAGTCCCTATGACTCTAGGACACACTTCCGGTCAGTATTCACAGAGTTCGTGGTGTAGGGTGTCTGGTCTGCCGGAAGCTGTTTATTAAGATAAGTGATTGGAAATGTTGGCAACTACTTTTAATCCTTCCTTTATAGTCCCTACCCAAACCGGTCTTCTTAGCGATAAGACCCCGGTGAGTCTGCGCATGCGTAGCAGAGTTCCTGCTCCATGGAGAAAGGCTTCAGAAGGATTTCACACGATAATCAACAGGAAGGAATGAGATATTAAGGATGAGTAAAAAGAATAATTGTCCTCTTCCAGGCATTGTCTGAGATCGGAGACCGTATTCCTATAGGCTTGATTAGCTGATTGGGTTTGTAGTATATTGCGGGAAATAGTGATCATAATGTCATACGCTATATATCTTGTCTGTTACAACGTAACAGAGATGTAATTGATTTTAATAACTTCAGTAACATATGCTTGTATGTTTGTGTCACTCAGTGTTATGTAATGAATACCCGATAAATTTAGATTGCTAAGTGTATCTTCCCTAAGAACATACATACATATACCAAGGCACTTCCCCCAATTTTGGGGGGTAGCCTAAGAACATAAAATTTATTAAATCTATAAGTTGAAGACTCGAGTGAAGAATCAACTTCTTATTTGCCCTCTAAGGATGTCACCAGACGAGTCTCTTGTCCAAATAGGAGAAATGAAAATAGTCTTTGTTGGAATCAAGAAATAGAGATGGTAAAATAGCTCAGAATTTATTAATTTCTATATATGGCATCTTCAGTCATTGTTGCCTATATGAGTTACATTGTACAATATCTTAGTATTCTAGTTGAGAGAGGTTATTATTAGAGATTGAGAGAATATCCCTAATGATAATAACGAGAAATAGTAATCTTGAGAGTATGGTGGTATTATTATTGTTATTATCATTGAAATATTTTTACGTAATTGCCAATATTATATTATTATCGTTGTTGTGATTAGGTGATCGTTTCAACTGTCAATACATACATCAATATGTGTATTTGTGCATATATATATATGTATGCATATATATATATATATATATATATATATATATATATATATATATATATATATATATATCATATCCCGCGACTATTGATGCAAAGGGCCTTAGTT
>NC_090766.1:43535446-43537946 GCF_036898095.1 Palaemon carinicauda | reverse complement strand
CTCTCTCTCTCTCTATATATATATATATATATATATATATTCCATTTAAATTGATAAAGTGATAAAGAAATATTTAAATTAACTTGACGTATAAGAAACATGATAAACAGAATGTATAAATTGTTTGAGCCATCAAATGTATTACCAATAGTCAAAGAAGTCTCTTTCTGGAATTCTTCATTACCATTTGAACATGGAAATCATTTTTGTAGAACACTCGTCAAAAATATGAATATTTCTAGTGAGTTAAAAGACTTTATTATGAAATATTAAAAAAAAAAGGCTTTCAAAACTGTAATTGTCATTAGGCTTTCCAAAGCTGTTAGTCGGATGACAGACAGACAGATATGCTTGTGAAAATATATTGGAGCGTTTGAAACAACTCTATTGGAAAACTTGTTCGTGTTGACCTTTCAAGTACATCTGTAAGTGTATAAAGGTCGTGATTGCTCACCGGAACGAAACTGGCTAATAGATTTATTTCTGAAGGTGGTAATAATCCCATTGTAGATTAACTGGTAAGGGCGTGTACACTGTTAGAAAAAAAACCCGTAATCTTAATTGGGAATTCTTCGTAAACATATACTGTTCTCTACCGTATTTCAGTAAAATACAGGCGACCGTGTGTTTGCCTTACTTTGTAATTATCTTTTACAGGTTGGTGACCGTAATATCACTCATTTACGTCAATATATCCCTTTGTTTAAAACGGTAAATGTCCTGGAATAAATGTTGCCAGGCATTTACCGTCTTTTAATGTAAATATTTAACTGTGTAAGGTATGTTTGGATACAGAAAAAGTTCCCAGTGAATAGGTGAGATAAATAACTTTCCGCCAATATTATTATTATTATTATTATTATTATTATTATTATTATTAGGTAAGTTAGAAAGCTCGTTGTAAAAGCAGGATGCTATGAGCCCAAAGGCTCCAACAGGGACAAATAGCCCAGCGAGGAAAGGAAAGAAAATCAGGAAACAGTTAGAATACTGTGCCTCAGTGTATCCTTAAGCTAGAGAACTCTAACTCACACAGTGGAAGATCAGGGTACAGAGGCTATGGCACTACTGAAAACTAGAGAACAATGGTTTTATTATTGAGAGTCTTTCTCCTAAAAGAGTTGCTTACCATGGCTAAGGTCTCTTATACTCCTACCAATGGGATCGGTACAGGACCCGTTGAGAGATATCGCCATAGCACCCAAAAGACTGACGTATATAATAAAAGCAAACAATCGTTACTTTCTAAGTGTCTGTCACTCCAATCGAGATCTCTGAAAACCGAAAGTACGCTTCAAACTAAGTTTCGCAAATCGGTTTTCCGTCCTCTTCGGACGTGTTATTCCAGGAAGAGTACATTTAACGTTGGAATTTTGATCCGTGTCGTAATTGTCATCCGTGTCGCAACGCATAAATTGCATCTCCCTTGTATTTTCAGGAAGTGGGCTGTGTTCGCTTGGGCCGGCCGTCCTCGTTTCTGGTAGTCATTTGACGAGAACACAGGGATTACCCGACGCGTAATTCGGGCATGTCGGTGGTCATTTCAGCTGACAGGGGTTTTTTGCTTTTATTTTCATGTTTTTTTTTCGCGAGATGCTGAGTTTGTTTACTTAGAATTTCAGAAGTGTGATTGCATCATTTTTATTTATTTATTTTTTTCGCAAGCCATGCAATTTTTTTTTCTTGAATATATATCGTATTATTTCATAATTGTTATTATTATGGGGGAATATCCCGATTTAGCTGACATTGAATGTTCGATTATTGGGTAATTTTCTTTTCTTTGTGACATCCTAAACTTGTTTGCAAGAGCTATGCGAACTAGCATTAAATCATGGTAAATTAATTTTTTTACGACTTCCCGATTTTTTTTTCCAAACTATTGGTCTATTTTGTTTTTTGTAACTCTAATCTTGTTTTCATATGGAAGTTTCTGAACTGGCTTTTAAACTTATTTTCAAATTATTATTATCTCTTTTGCAAATATACAGTATTAAGCTTATCATAACATACTGCCCCTTAATTTCACCATAAATTTCTTTGGCAATGTTTTTTCTTTATTTTTCCTTTTTGAAGTGTGCACATACTAATAATAAAAGCTTATATTTTTTTCACTCATTGGTAACACTGATAGGAACTTTGTAATAAACAAAAAATCTAAATTTTGAGATAAAATGCGGATAGAACTTTTTATCATAATAATAAAAACTATCTGAGCTTTGGAAAACTGCTTATATGTTTGTGATGTATGGTATTAAAATTGGTAGCTAAATTAAGATAGCTTTCTAATACAATTTTATTCCACATAAATAAAATATATAGGAATATTAAATGAACTTGGTAATGAAATCGATAGGCATTTATGAATAAACTGTCGGTATGTATCCTTCATCTATATATTAATAAGATAGCGTATGTGTAATTTATTTTGTGTCACGCTTTAAAGAAAACGGAAATAATTTCATGATTTACTCTTACAAATTCATGCTCTAAAGAAAAC
>NC_090766.1:43510446-43530446 GCF_036898095.1 Palaemon carinicauda | reverse complement strand
CTTGTGTAATAGCAAGATTTAATTGCTTTTCCTGTCCATTTTATTTCAATGAGGGAACTATACCCCAAACTAGAAGAGAGAAAGTAGTAAATATATCAAATATTACTCCTGTATTCGACATGTTTTCGTTCGGGCAAGGGATTAGCAACGAGTCTAACCGGACATCCATCATTGATACCTATCTCAGGTAATCAGATAAGCACTAGTCTTTGTAAGGCTTATTCGAAAGAGTGTCGTAATAAACATCTAGGAGGTACTTCGTTTATTTATTTATGTTTCTTTGCCTCCGTTCGGTATCTGTTCCTGTATCCAATTCGTCATTCATTTAATGAATTACGTTTGCGTGATTTAGAATGAAAGAGATGAATGGAGAATAAGGTAGTGTGATATACGGTCCCTTGTTCAAGGTCTGTTGCTAGTTAGTTATATCAAGCCTTAATTAATGAAGAGATTGATTGATGTCTTTGGAAAATCGATTCTATTCTTAATTTCTATTTTTGTCTAAGTAAATTTGTCTAATTTTATACCTTTGTCTAAAGGAATTAAACTATTTACATACTTCTGTCTAAGAGAAATAAACTATTTCCCTAATTCCGTGTAAGGGGTCTAAGAGAGATATAAACTATTTCCCTAATTCCGTGTAAGGGGTCTAAGAGAAATAAACTATTTCCCTAATTCCGTGTAAGGGAATGACCCAGTTTCTATAGTTTTGTCTACGGGAATGAACCGTACTTTTGTATTTATCTGTGCGTCTGATTAATGAACTTAACCTACCTCCATAATTTCGTATGTTAAAATTGGCTTATTATCGTTATTTAGTATAATGGAATCATCCTATTTGCGTACTTCTGCTTTGAAAGTAAAATAAAAAAATCGAATCGAACATTTCAAATCTTCTGCCTCAGATTTCGGCGTCAATGACCTTAGATATCAGGATGCCAGAAAATCTCAAATCAACCAGTCAATCTGTCTCGGATTTCCTTTCATAGCTATCAAGTGTCCTTTTATAGCAATATTAAATCATTCCCGCCGTTGGGTTATTGTGATAGCATATTTCTATTTTTCAGTACAGAAAATAAGTCATCTGATAAAAAAAGAATATGAAAACAATCATGTTTTCCTGCAGCCCTTATTTCAATAGCTGAATTTGCTAAGGTCTCTGGCTATCGAAAATATATATGGATCATATCTTACTGGAATGGGGAGAAATAACTCAATTTTTTCGTTATTTATCAATTAGGATTTGTTTTGAAAGATTCAAAGACTTGTACATAATAGTTACTATATGTTTTCCGACTGTAATCAAGAATGTTTCAAATAACTTGTGAGAAAACGTTTTAGTACATATATTATTAATATTATTATTAAATGCTAAGCTACAACCCTAGTTGGAAAAGCAGGATGCTATAAGCCCAGGGGCCCCAACAGGGAAAATAGCCCAGTGAGGAAAGGAAACATGGAAAAATAAAATATTTTAAGAATAGTAATAACATTAAAATAAATATTTCCTACATAAACTATAAAAACTTTAACAAAACAAGAGGAAGAGAAACTAGATAGAACAGTGTGCCCGAGTGTACCCTCAAGCAAGAGAACTGTAACCCAAGACAGTGGAAGACCATGGTACAGAGGCTATGGCACTACCCAAGTGCCATAAAATTTGAACCAAGTAGCTAATGATTGAATTATATGTTACCATGAACTAGCGTTGAAAATGAACTTAGATTGGTTGCAGAAATTAAGTAATTTAAGTGCTTGCTTGATTGACATCATTATATGGAACACATGCATCTTATATTGCATGCAAATTATTAACGTAAAAGATATTCTTTCCCTGGTTGACTTTGGCGGAAAGCTGATGAAAGTTGCTGGAAAACGGGAGTATGCAACACTATTTTCCCATTTTCACATTTGCCGCTTCTCTTCTTTTATTATCTCAGTAGAAGAAGAAGATTTATCTAGGTATTTACCGTTTTGTTTCTAAATCTTGTTCCGTATATCCTAGTTAGTTGACGTCTTGATTCCTTAATTTGATTCACTTTGATTTTTGACAATCGATTCGCTAATTTGTTTAGTCCTGTTTATTTTGGTAATCTTGATTAGTTTATTCTAATTAATTTTTTTATATTTTTACCGTTCATTATACTCTTTTCACTTCATTCTATTTAGGTATTTTTTACATATATATTTCCTAATTTTATTCTGTTTCGTATAGTTTAATATGCCATCAATCTACAGTATATTCCCAGATTTGTTTTTTATTTCCATTAATATGTTATTAAGCGAAAACTTCGAATCTGGCCAAAAATAAGACTTTTTTTTAATTACCAATATTTCATTAACCAAAAAAATCGAATGTTTAAAAAAAAAATACTTTCCATCACACATAACTGCAGCCACCACAATAACTCCCTTCTTATTAAAACGAGGACACAATTCATGGTGCACTACGGACATTTCTTGCCTCTTTTATTATTTATCCGCCAACATCCTCTTCTTGAAGCTTTTTCTCTCAATTCTCGATCCTCAAGGTTCCTCAACCATGAATCGTGAGATGGCGAGGTTACGTAATTCATATTTTTGCCTAGGGGAAGATTTTTCAGTCTTTCATTATTGTCATTCTGTTTGTTCTTTATATTTACCTCTTATTTTTCTTACGTTTTTACTTTGTTTTGTTTTCCGATTCAACTGTCTAGGTTTCAGTGTGTACGTTCGTTTGTTTGTATACATGATTTTCAATTCCTGTTTTCCCTCCACTGTTTACGATTTGCATTCGTATTTTTACGTATTTTTTTATAATTATTTTTTTTTATTATTTCTTTTTTTTTTCTCCAAATTCTTTGCCTTGTGTCTTTTTAGAACCGTTAGCTTATATTGCCAGTTACTTTGAAAAAGTGCGCAATATTTTTACCTTTTGATTATTATTCAAATGATTTAATTTTTGCTATTATTTAAGTTGTTCGTTCATCATTCGCTTCTATAATTTGCCCTGTTTAAGACAACAGATCACCTGCTTATATAGATCCATTCAAATGTTAAGACGTCAGGACTCATTGAATATTTCATCTAACCATAGTATTCTCGGCATGTCTCAAAGGAGACCAAAATGTACTGAACAGACAAAGGGAAACATTAACATAATTCCTTGTTTTGAAAACTCGGATGTCATTCGAATAAATAAATTGTTTGTGTGTGTGCGTGCACGTTCTTCAACATATCATCGACCTTAAATTGCGTTCTTTTTGTCATGAAAACCGTTTTGTTGATTTACGTTTTCTTTTTATTTAAAAAAAGATTGTTTCATTCGTTATTGATGTTTGCTTCACCAAGGAATATTATACTGCGTGGAGGTAATGTTTTCGTTTATTGTGTTTCTTGTGAGAAATTCGTTGAATTGGGTAAAATTAATGTATATAGGTGCGCAATTATCAGTTTTGTGTTTCGTTATATATATATATATATATATATATATATATATGTATGTATGTATATGTATGTATGTAGAATCTGATAAGCACACACATAAATTTGTGTGTGTGTGTGTATATATATATATATATATATATATGTATATATATATATATATATATTTATATTTATATATATATTTATAATTATATATTTTTTATATATATATATAGAGAGAGAGAGAGAGAGAGAGAGAGAGAGAGAGAGAGAGAGAGAGAGAGAGAGAGAGATGTATATGCAAGTACACTATGTATATTTATAGATATGCATATGTTTATATATACGAGTATACTGCACATATGTGTTTGTTTAATTATTTGCTTGTTATTGGTATTCGATCCAGGCCTACCCCTCACAAACTTACCCAGCTATAAATGGATATTAACTTCAGCTGTAGTCAGTCATGTGGCCCAGAGGGTTATTCAAAGCTTTCAAGGCGCAATTATCCCTCTCAAAGAAAGGGGTACCAAATCTTTATCAAGGTGAGGTTGTGAGCCCCCTGCCCTTTACCTGATTCCTCTAGCTGATTTACATTTTTGGTGGGTAGTAGACCGGGATAAACCCAAAGACCTGCCAATTGTTTGCTAATTGCTGCACCACTCAGATATGTGCTCATTTTGTCTGATTGTGCCAAAAGATGTTTTTTTTTTTGTTAATATGCTATCGAAGAGGAAACTGAAATGAGATAACAGGAAAAAAGAGCGAAAATGCGTCAAGAAAAAGTTAAATATAAGTAAAAATTAAGGGAATATATAGATAAGAGATAAAATTGTGCAAAAAAATTTTTTTTTTTTAATCTGCCAATGAAGAGGAAACTCATATGAGATAACAGAAAAAAGAGCGAAAATGCGTCTAGAAAAAGTGAAATATAGGTAAAGATAAAAGGAAATATATAGATAAGAGATAAAATTGTGCTAATTTTTTTTTTAATCTGCCGTTGAAGAGGAAACTCATGTGAGATAACAGAAAAAAGAGCGGAAATGCGTCAAGAAATAGTGATTTATAGGTAGAGATAAAAGGGAATATATAAGTAAGAGGTAAAATTGTGCAAAAAAATTTTTTTTTTTTAATCTACCATTGAAGAGAAAACTCATGAGATAACAGGAAAAAAGAGCGAAAATGCGTCTAGAAAAAGTGAAATATAGGTAGAGATAAAAGGGAATATATAGATAAGAGATAATAACCAAAGCAAGAGGAAAGCATGAAGAGCGCAAGGCCAGTAATAACTGCAACGCTGCAGCCTCTTCACCTGATTGAATTTCCTCGTCAGTTCTGCTCATGCAACGTTGGCTGTTACGGAGGAACTTGTTCCATTTTGGATGGACGAGTTTCACTTTGCAAAGGCCTCATCATATCAGGTCGAAGGGATTTGATTCCTTTTTAATTGGGGCATTTCTATTTAAGTGATCATTACGGTTTTTTTTATCGAAGTGTTAGTTTTTTGTAGATATGATTTGACTTTGAATAAGTGTTTTTTTGGGATGGGTGTTGTATGGTAGAAAAGATTTTCATCCTAAGTAGAAGTTTTTCTTTTTTCTAAATAAGCCCCTTTTTTCCGTTCTGTATCGAACGTTTTAATTTTGTAGGTTAAAGGCTCGTTTTGTAGGGAACTGTTCTATTTTGTGGAGATTTTATTTTGTTTTAAAATAAATTGCTCTATTTAGAATGGAGACGTTTCGTGTTGAATTGGGGATTTTAATTTTGTATTGAGTCGTTACGCTTTGAACGGAAATATTTCATTTTGTAGGGACATATTTCCTTTTTATTAAAAGCATCCCATTTCGAATAGCAGCGTTCAGTTTTGCGAGGCTGTCATTCCTTTCACTCAGAAAACTAGGACGGACACCTGTTTGTGGTGATAACCGTACTGAAGAATAATTACCAAAAATTGATGAATATATCTTGACTTTCCTTTTTTTTTTTTTTTTTTTTTTTTTTACTTATTTATTCACCCAAATCATATATTTTTATTTTATTTAATTAATATTTATAAATTTTCAAAAGACTGAAAAGTCTTATCCAGTCACCTTCCGTAAGATAATCGAGTTTGTTTACGATTTTTTATTTTTAATATTTATGGGCACATCAGGGCATCGTAAAGTTTACGGCCCAGAAGATAACTACATCGATCTGTACATAAGGTTGAATTTCCTATGTGATCTATACACACTTACATCCTTGTAGTTTGGTTATGTGTTTAGTTTTCATGATTGTGTTAACATGATTATAAGGTCGATTTTTATGATATTGTCATGTTATCATAGTATCTTAACAAATGGAAGAAATATTTGTATTCCATCAAACGTCACTTTCAGGTATACCATTGCTATTATTTTTCGGCTTATTTTTATGTATATTAATTGTTTTTTTCACACACAACTCTTTTTACTGATAGTTTTTTTCTGGCTTTTTTATTAATGGGCAGTATGATGTTTGGAAGTTGGTTGATAATAGCTTTCAATTTTTATTTGGTCTACTACTACTACTACTACTACTACTACTACTACTACTACTGCTGCTGCTAGTTATAATGATAATAATAATTGTATAAAATTATGATAGTATTTAACCCAAATCATTGGTGGTGACGTATTTAAATACAAAAGAAAAATGACTTTTCCTCCATAAGAAATTTTTGAAATTTTTATTTAGAATAATGATAATAACAACAATATTTGTAATGATAATGTTAATGATAGAATCAACAATGAACATTACTAATCAAAATTGATAATATCATTCGATTGTTCTTGATCATTATTGACATTATCTACCACTGAAAACCTATCATGAGAATGGTTAAAATGTTCATGTCTATACTTTTACTTACTTTAAGGACTGCTTTTCTGGTCCTATACAGCAGGGGACCCCTACTCTCTACAGGAACTCCACAGTCATTTTTATCATGTTCGTTCAAAAGCATTCAACATTTCACACTGCATATTGCTCGTTCATTGTCAAATCCACACTATCGAAACCCTTTGAAAACATGAAAGTCTTCAGTTTCCTCTTGAATGCCTTAATATCTTCAGTCTTTCGGACGTCTAGTGGGAGGTTATCGTATAGTTTCTGGGACGTCTATTTAAAGGTTCTAGAGCCTACAATAGACACGTATCTAAGTTCGAATGATTTAAAACCCGCTGTAACTATTCTGAGGTCAACACGATTTATTGGGTGCACAATATGTAGCAATTACCTTAGATAATTTGGACGTCCGGTTTTGATAACTTGATGAGTTGCTGTACATATTTTAAACTCAATTATCGACAGTGTAAATTAATTAGTATAGGAGTGATCATTTCTCTGGGTGAGACACCCTTTATCAGTCTTGCTCCTCTGTTTGTTTTGTTTTGTAATTTCATATGTTGCATTTTTGGTAAATTGTAGTAGATAGAGTTACAGTAGTCAATCCTGGTAATAACAGTCTATCACAAGTTTCTTTACAGAATGTTCATCCAGATACTTCTTTATAAAAGCAATGTTTCTAAGATGATAACCAGCATTTTTTACTACATTATTTATTAGGGCATTGAAAGACAACTTACAGTCAAGAGATACGCCTAGATCACGAACTTTACTAGATATCGGGACAAAGTTGTTATTTGTGTTTATATGAACATCACCGAAGTTTCTTACGCTGATTTTGTTTCCAACCACCATTAACTCAGTTGTATTTTCTTTTAATTTAATTGTTTGACTGACATCCATTCCCTAACACTAGCAAGAATTCGGTTTAGAGTTTCAGTATCATCTGCCAATAGGTTGAACTTCACTCCATGCCTTTGTAGTATTTTCGACAGACCAACAGTATAAATACAGAATAAGATTGGGCCCAGTACACTCCCCTGAGGTACCCCTCTGTTTAAAGGTTCATATGATGAATAGCATGACAAAATTTCACTATCCACTCCATTAGAATTAAATTATCTCCACATGATTATGACCGTAATAAGTATCGCCCTGAACGAAATTGAGAGTCCCAACGCCTTTGAAGTAGTACATAAGTGAATTTAAGTAAGAGATTCACGATAAGCTGACCAATCCTCGGAGTAAACGGTTTCTCACGCCTTCTTCCTTACAACTTAACTCTCATAACGGGTGGGAAAGACCGAAATCCCGTTTGTCAGGAGATTAAGGTTCTGTATTCACCCTCCTTGGTATTCACGTAGCTCAGAAGGACTGTACTTTGCATACATCTCTTGATGCAGAATTACAGCAGTGTAGCTTGTGTGTGTGTGTGTGTGTGTGTTTGTTATTGGGTCGTTTCGATTTTTTTTTTTATAATATTTCTTAAGAACAGAACAACCGTGAAAATGAAATATAATTTCAACTGCTGTTATTATTGCTGATATTATTATAATTTATGTTATTATTATTATTATTATTATTATTATTTTTGTTGTTATTATTATTATTATTATTATTATTATTATTATTATTATTATTATTATTGTTATCATAGAGAATGAAGATAAAATGAAAAACTAGATTAAGGGTGCAACTAAAAGCTGAAGGGACCATGTAAAGACACTCGATGTCAGGATGCCAGAAAACTCCAAATCAATCAATCTCTTCAGCAATACCTAAGTACTGACTGCTCTCTCATAGATGGTGGCATCATTGAGTATCCTGTTTGATCGTTAATGAACCTATACGTTCTTTTTTATGTCTGTCCCGGCTCTGTCGCTTAAAACGCTAAAGCTTCCCTTAACATTTCCAAACCTTCCTCTCCCAGTACAATACTATTTGCACCCTCACCCCTTTCTCCTTCGTACGCCCCCCCCCCCCCCTTCCTCCACCATCCTGACGCAGCCAATTCTTGTTCCAAGTCCCATCGAGAAAGAATCGTAAGTGAGGAATTCATTGTATCTCGCATTAGGATTTTGATTGGTATTCTTTCATATGGTGATTTGCGCTCTCTCTCTCTCTCTCTCTCTCTCTCTCTCTCTCTCTCTCTCTCTCTCTCGCAAGAGTTTATGCTTCGTATATATGTTATTTTCCCATGCGGACGCATTTTCATATAGTATATGTATATACTCGTATTTTGAGCCAGAGTTCTCAAGCGGGAACGTGTAAAGGGAATGTTTTAACACACACACACAAGCATATATATATATATATATATATATATATATATATATATATATATATATATATATATATATATATATACATACATATATATATGTGTGTGTATATATATATATATATATATATATATATATATATATATACACACACACACTCACACCACAACAACAACAAATGCAGCCGTGTCCAGTCCATTACAGGACAAAGGCCCCAGACATGCCCTGAAATTTGTCTATTTTTCATCACCACGCCGGCAACTGGAGATTGGTGATGGTGTGGGGGTTGCTTTAGTCTGGTCTCTCACAGCAAACCAACCTAGTACTGGTAGCCATGACTAGTACAGCTTTACTGATATTGTCGATTGTCGATACACGAACCCTTTCACCACGTTAAGATCTCTCCATTCGGAAAAGGATATATATACACATACACACATACAGTATATATATGTGTGTGTGTGTGTATATATATATATATATATATATATATATATATATATATATATATATATATATATATATATATATATATATGTCTTACTTATAACTGTAATCGAACAGTTTAACATGTTTTTTCAAAAAGGCCCATAAAAGAAACACAGGAAATATGAATAAATCACACTATACTTCGGTCAATAAACATCGACCCTCTTCAGGAAGTATAGCAAAAATGAGGGATACAGTGGAGAGTGACGGTTTATATATGAAAGGAAAAGGGGTGTGTTCAATTGTTCTATATATATATATATATATATATATATATATATATATATATATATATATATATATGTGTGTGTGTGTGTGTGTATTAGGATATAAAAACAAGTAAAACTTAGTGACCACGTAAAGTAGTTTGCAATGATGAAAGAGTTACGCATGCGAGAAACATGAATCTTGCTCTATAAGGGGCGGTAAGGGTTTAGGATTACCTAAGTTACAAATGGCCATGGTCATTATGGTCGTGCTCATATTACTTTTCCAATTACCTCTCTCACTCTACTTATTTCTTATTTGGGAATTCAAAAATTGAAAGAATAACACACTCTCTCTCTCTCTCTCTCTCTCTCTCTCTCTCTCTCTCTCTCTCTCTCTCTCTCTCTCTCTCTGTTGCTTGTTGTGGCGTGTTTATCAGTAAATAAAGTCATAAGAGAGAAACGAGTTTCGATGAATTCTAAAATAGAAAAAAGATAGTTCGAGTATTTCAAGTTTCCAGAATTTGCAGCGTCCAATTAGATAGTTTGAAGATGCTATGACGAAACTAGTTTGATGAACGGTTGTTACGAAATGAAATTATGCACTCATTAAGATGCGATTTTGCTTTCCAAGCATAAATGCTTTATCGTCTAAGGCAAGTTAACTCTAATGAACATTTTGAGATATACAAGAAAATCGAAATCTTTTTGGTCTACAAAATGTTTTTTCTTTATCAAATTGGGTTTTAAGATTAGGTACCGCAATAATATCGAAGAAATTTGATAAAATTGCAGTATTTATTTTCCTCCTGGTTATTAGAATATTTTCTTTGTTTCTATACATTATTATTTATACATTAATGTATGTATGTAATGGAGATTAATGCGTCCATAAAAACAAGATGCACTTTAATTGTAAAGGGAAAGGAAGTACAGAACGATAGTAGATGATTGATAAATCAACTAGATATATTATTTCAATAGTAAAAAAAAAAAAGATTCCTTCTGATGTGTATATTTTTCACGACAGAATCTAATTAATCTATTAATAAATTGTAAAACGACTCATTTACTTGGATTTTATTTTATCACTTTAAATCTTTTTGAATTATTACAAAAAGTTGGTTAAGCAGGAAATTATCAAATATAATTTTCATTAAACTATAATATGATTTAAAAAAAGCTATACAGTATGTACCCCTATAATCTTAATGCAAGCAATCAATTACGTTATATGCTTATCGGTTTAGAGATTTTGATTGAAAAAATAAAATATTTATATTTCTCTCAACTGAGGTTTTGATGCCCTAGTGTTTATCCCCGCATTATTGCTTCATCACAGAAATGACTCTTGATTCTGGAAATAACTGTTTGGCATCGAAGGACTTACTCGCCTCTGATTGGGGAACCATTATTTTTAAATCCTTAGTTAAATACACTTGTGTGATTTCGCTTTTCTTGGGGATGACGACATTTTGGGAAGAGTTTTATTTTGTGTTGTCTCTGCAAACATTGTTATTTTATCTGTGGCTGGTTATGATGAGTTTTGTGCTTTATGTCCTGTGTGAAATTATTTGTTTGTTTCCTTCTGACGTTGGTCATGATGAGATTTTTGTTTTTTGTCCTATGTGATTTTTTTTTTTATCTTTCGTTGCTAACGGTAAGGTTTTTGTTTTTATCTGATGGGAATTTTTTGTCACATTTCCAGTTGGTTATAATGGGATTTTTGTACTATGTGCAATTATTTTTTTTGTGTGTGTGTGTGATGATTGTTTTTTGCTTTATGTGAAATTATGTATTTTTGTTTCTATCTGGTGTTTTTAATTCTTAAGTTTTAATGCGATTTTCCTAATATTTGGATGCCTTAGTTAAATATTTGTTCACCAGAATGATGTTTGTTTAATTCAAACAAGATATTCATTGAATTTTTTTCCATTGAAATCTTTGTTTAGTATTATTTATATCCTTGTTATCTGTCCGAATTCAACATCTGTTTTGTTATATATTTCTTTAATACTCCCTCTTATTGACAGTTTCCTAGATCACTTATCATACTAACTTAACCTAACATTTCTTGTTGAATCTCATTTGTATACACAATTTTAGTGTTTATTCGTCATTGTCCCTTTTTCCATTTTTTCTCCAAAGTGATATTCATTAAAATGGTAAGTTTTTTTTTTTCTCCCGTTATGGACTATTATCATAATATTTTCCGAATTTTAAATCTTCCACAAAGTAATATTTTGTGATGTAGATTGATAAGTTGCAAATGTTTTCTTTTATAGATAAATTTCAATCAAATATAATTCCAAACAAAAACTTGCAAGATTTCTCCCTTATCACGACAAATCAAACTCCACCGCCCACTTGTCTTTACCCCGATATCAAATGACTTCCGCCCGCACGCCCTCAAGCTCTCCGACCTGCCTAAATAATATTGATCTTTTCACTTGACAACCATCTCGGCCCCTTATTGCTATACCCACCAAAACCTCCCTATCGGGAAATTTAACCCCCACCCCCACCCCCCACCCCCCTGATGAGGTTAGTGGAAGGTTTATATACTTCGAACAAATCAGTCCTTATCTGATGGTGAGATCACCGCTGGTCTGATTAATGAGATTTTTTTTATATATTATCTCTATCTCTTCTATAGATGGCGTTATCATTATTATTATGGAAAATACCAAAGAGATATTTCATTTATTAAGCTGCTTCCAACGGACGCTGTTCATATATGAGTAGAGATAATCAGAGTGAATAAAAGTTTGATAACAATGAAGTGTCAAAGAGAATTAAAGCAAAATAAAAAGGTGTTATGTATACACATATAAATTTACATGCATAATAATGTATATATGTATATATAATGTGTGTATATATTATATATATATATATATGTATATATAATGTGTGTATATTATATATATATATATATATATATATATATATATATATATACATATATATATACATATATATATATATATATGTATATATATAGATATATAGATATATATAGATATATATTTATATATATATATATGTATATATATATAGATATATATATATATATATATATATATATATATATATATATATATATATATATATATACATATATATATATATATATATATATGTATATATAGATATATACATATATGTGTATATATATATATATATATATAGATATATAGGTATACATAAGTATATATATATCATCATCATCATCTCCTACGCCTATTGACGCAATGGGACTCGGTTAGATTTCGCCAGTCGTCTCCATCTTGAGCTTTTAATTCAATATTTCTCCATTCATCATCCCCTACTTCACGCTTCATATTCCTCAGCCATGTAGGCCTAGGCCTTCCAACTCTTCTAGTACCTTGTGGAGCCCAGTTGAAGGATAGATGAACTAATCTCTCCTGAGGAGTGCGAAGAGCATGCCCAAACCATCTCCATCTACCCCTTACCATAATCTCATCCACATACGGTATTTGAGTAATCTCTCTTATAGTGTCATTCCTAATTCTGTCCTGCCATTTAACTCCCAACATCCTTCTGAGGGCTTTGTTCTCAGATCTACTAAATCTGTTGGAGATTGTTTCATTGTCATACCATGACTCACGTCCGTACAGTAACATAGATCTCACTAAACTAATATATAGCCTGATTTCTATATGTAATTTCAGGCGATTTGATTTCCAAATTTTACTTAACCCAGCCATAGTCTGATTTGTTTTTTCAATCTTTTACTAACCTCTAATTCTGAAGACCCTGTATTGGAAATTATAGTTCCTAAATACTTAAATGATTCTACCTCATTAATCCTTTCTCCTTCCAATTTAATTTCATCTATATATATGTATATATATGTGTGTGTGTGTATATATATATATATATATATATATTATATCCATATATACTGTATATATATATATATATATATATCACATACATTATGTATGTAAATGTATGTGTAGGTGGTAGGTTGGCAAGAGCATCAACCACCTGTTGAGATACTAACGCTAGAGTGTTTTTTGGTCCTTTTACTGGCCAGACACTGCTACATTGGATCCCTCTTTGCTTGCACATACACCAAATAGCCTGGCCTATTCTTTCCACATTCTCCTGTCTTCATACACCTGACAACACTGAGATTATCAAACAATTCTTCGCTTAAAGGGTTAATTGCTACACTTTACTTGTTCAGTGATTTCTCTCTTGTTCTCTGATGCTGGGTAGTGCCATAGCCTCTGTACCATGGTTTTCCATTGTCTTGGATTAGAGTTCTCTTGCTTGAGGGTACACTCAGACACACTATTCTATCTTATTTCTCTTCCGTTTTTTTTAAAGTTTTTATAGTTCATATATTAGATTTATTTTAATGTTACTATTCTTAAAATATTTTAATTGTTCATTACTCCTCTGGTAGTTCATTTATTTCCTTATTTACTTTCCTCACTGAGCTATTTCTCCCTGTTGAAGCCTTTGGGCTTATAGCATCTTTCTTTTCTAACTAGGGTTGTAGCTTAGCAAGTAATGATATATATATATATATATGTGTGTGTGTGTGTGTGTGTGTGTGCGCGTGTTTATCTAACTGAGGCCCTTTGCGTCGATAGGAGTGGGAGGAGATGACGATTGATATGTATATATATATATATATATATATATAAATATATATATACTCGTATATACTAAAAGGACAAAATATGCCTCATTGAGTCCTCGTAGTTCAAGCTGACTATTCCGCCTTGGGAGACTTTTAAGATTCGCTCGTTCTTTCTGTGACGTCATAATGATGTCAATACCAGTAGAGATTGAGATATCCTTTATTCAATTGATTCCGTTTGGGATTACATCCAGCAGTTATGGATAAACAAATCTGATTGAAATCCCGCAGCTTCAGTGGAGGCTGATTAGAGCAAGCAGGATGTACGGACGTAATGTCTACCCGGTCCCCCCCTCTCTCTCTCTCTCTCTCTCTCTCTCTCTCTCTTGGACTCTATTTCAGCCGAAGAGGTGAGGTAGCCTGCGTACTAAAACACACACACACACACACACACACACACACACACTTATGTTTACACGAATATGTTAAGCCCATGCACCCATAATAATAACGTGTTGCACATCTTATTTCTCTTCCTCTTGTTTTGTTAAAGTTTTCATAGTTTGTATAGGAGATATTTATTGTTGTTACTCTTCTTAAGATATTTTATTTTCCTTTTTTCCTTTCCTCACTGAGCTATTTTCCCTGTTGGAGCCCCATGGGCTTGTAGCATCCTGCTTTTCCAACTAGAGGTTTAGCTTAGTAAGTATTAATAATAATAATAATAATAGTGTATGTGTGATTGTTAAGTACACATAAGTACAAAAATTCCTTCATTTCTGTACATGCATACAACCACTTAATTTACAGACTGCCTTAATACCTTTACAAAATACATGAAAGTGAATACCCAGTTTTGGAGCCGCATGTCCTCCACATGATTTTAAACAACATACAATCCTCAAGGATTAAAGATACTTGTATATGAAAACTTGGTACGTACTGTTACATGTACCTTATGACACTTGAGACGTGCGCATATATTCTTAACACTTGCACACAAAAGCACATGTAAATATGCTCTCATATACGTACAATAATACCTTTCTCAGTAGTTATTAAAACAAAAGAGATACAGATATAAATACGTACACATATGAATGCGAACATTGATATCCTACCCCAATAATGATTACATACAGATGGACATGCACACACACACACACACAAACACACACACACACCCATCACTTGTGCGTGTCGGAGACTCGAAGTTGTGGTCTGCTCAGTCTGTGTTTGGTTGCTGGGGGTGTAAGTGTGGTCGGGGCCTGTGGTCGCCTTATTATTTATTTGGTTCATTCAGTTGACAGACATGTGTGAGAGGAAAAACAAGGAGAAGAAACAAAAGAAGAAAGATGGCTTTTAATGGAAGAAATGAATCTTGGATAACCACGCAGTTATTCATTTTCTGAAAAAGGCCTAAAGTGATCGCTTTTAGTGTTATTGCTCTTATGTGATTGTTTTAGAGTCGTTACGCTGTAGTAAATGAAAGTATGATTATGCCGTTTTACAACAAGGAATTTTTTTTTTTTTTTTTTTTTTTTTGTGCTCTCTTGGATGTCATTCAATTTTTTTTTCTATTAGTGTATTTTGTTAAAGAGATCTTTTATATAGATATAGTAATGACATGGAATTTTGCATATATAGCCAATTGTTAAATGACCCGTGGTAAAGCTTCATAACAGCTTGAATATATATATATATATATATATATATACATAGATATATATATATATATAATGAAAATTTTTACTTAATCATTAAATTTACTCCTTCATTTGAATAAAAAAATTTTACTTAATCATTAAATTTACTCCTTCATTTGAATGAAAATTTTTAAATAACCATTAAATTTTTAAATAACCATTCATTTGATAAGACGATGTAATATTTACTTTAGAATATTAATATATAATTTCATATGTATGTTGCAGGATAATAAAAAAAACTACAGGGCCGTAGTATTATGAGACTGAAAATATCATCAATTGAAAGAGAGAGAGAGAGAGAGAGAGAGAGAGAGAGAGAGAGAGAGAGAGTGCGTAATGCTTATGATATTAATTCATGTGAGATGGTGGATGTCACTTAGCAAAGTCACGCTCTCTTCTTCGGAAGCGTCGAAAGTGACTGAAGGAGAGAGAGAGAGAGAGAGAGGGGGGGGGGGGTGGAGTGAAAGTTTTTCGCATCATCGCATGGATGGTTTTATATATATATATATATACATACATATATATATATACATAGAGAGAGAGAGAGAGAGAGAGAGAGAGAGAGAGAGAGAGAAAGATGCAGTCAAATGGAATTGTGTATAATTTTTTAAATTTTCATATATTGATTCAAGCGCACCACAACTACTAAAAATAGTAAAAATTATGATAATTATGGTAATAATCATTATTTTTATTGTTATTATTATTATTATTATTTTTATTATTATTATTGTTATTATTATTATTAATATTATTAATATTACATATACATAATTCCAAGGAAACCAAAAAAGAAGGCAGCAACAGCGCTTTATGTAAATAAAGTGAATATAAAAAGAATATACCTAGCAAATATTTACATTGCACTTTATTTTAAACTTAAAACGATTAAGTTTTACGTTATGATAATAAACAATAAATATATATAATATTTTCTATATGCAAATCAGGTTTATTTTCCCTAGATGAATTAGTAGAGTCTTTCATAATATTCATTGAAGACTCATAATAATTTAAGATAAATATTTTCGTAAATATCTTTGGTGAGGAATATTTGAAATAGAAGGGGAATTTACTCCACAATTTTATACGTAAAATCCACAATTTTATAAGAAGTAAAATAACCCAGATATACTGGAAGAAATTTTTTTTTATAGAAAATAGATTTGATAAAGAAAAAGAATGGGGTTTGGCCCCCAAACGCTGTGAGGAAAATGGAAGATTGCTTTATCGAGAAGAAATACAGTAAGACGAATATTGTTGCTGTTAGATGATGGATGAATGAAGGCTTGGGTGGATACGAGAGAGAGGCGTTTTGAGAGAGATGGGTGTCCTTTGAAAGAGTTGGACTTGATAAGGATAGGAAAGAACTAGGAACTTGGGAAAGAGTAGGGACTTGAGGGAAGGAGGACTTCAGAGGAGGGAGACTTGAAAGAGCTCGGTACTACCAGATCTGGAGGACTTGAGACAGGAGAGAAAACTTAGTTTTGAAAACAAACACGCCAGTTTTAACAAAGTCAGGACTTGAACAGGAGAGAAAACTTAGTTTTGAAAACGAACACGCCAGTTTTAACAAAGTCAGGACTTCAGACAGGAGAGAAAAACTTAGTTTTGCAAACGAACACGCCAGTTTTAACAAAGTCATGACTTAAGACAGGAGAGAAAACTTAGTTTTGCAAACGGACACACCAGTTTTAACAAAGTCAGGACTTACGACAGGAGAGAAAACTTACTTTTGCAAACGAACACGCCAGTTTTAACAAAGTCAGGACTTAAGACAGGAGAGAAAACTTAGTTTTGCAAACGAACACGCCAGTTTTAACAATGTCAGGACTTAAGACGGGAGAGAAAACTTAGTTTTGCAAACGAACACGCCAGTTTTAACAAAGTCAGGACTTGAACAGGAGGGAAAACTTAGTTTTGAAAACGAACACGCCAGTTTTAACAAAGTCAGGACTTAAGACAGGAGAGAAAACTTAGTTTTGCAAACGAACACGCCAGTTTTAACAAAGTCAGGACTTAAGACAGGAGAGAAAACTTAGTTTTGCAAACGAACACGCCAGTTTTAACAAAGTCAGGACTTAAGACAGGAGAGAAAACCTAGTTTTGAAAACGAACACGCCAGTTTTAACAAATTCAGGACTTAAGACAGGAGAGAAAACTTAGTTTTGCAAACGAACACACCAGTTTTAACAAAGTCAGGACTTACGACAGGAGAGAAAACTTACTTTTGCAAACGAACACGCCAGTTTTAACAAAGTCAGGACTTAAGACAGGAGAGAAAACTTAGTTTTGCACACGAACACGCCAGTTTTAACAAAGTCAGGACTTAAGACAGGAGAGAAAACCTAGTTTTGAAAACGAACACGCCAGTTTTAACAAATTCAGGACTTAAGACAGGAGAGAAAACTTAGTTTTGCAAACGAACACACCAGTTTTAACAAAGTCAGGACTTACGACAGGAGAGAAAACTTACTTTTGCAAACGAACACGCCAGTTTTAACAAAGTCAGGACTTAAGACAGGAGAGAAAACTTAGTTTTGCAAACGAACACGCCAGTTTTAACAAAGTCAGGACTTAAGACAGGAGAGAAAACCTAGTTTTGAAAACGAACACGCCAGTTTTAACAAATTCAGGACTTAAGACAGGAGAGAAAACTTAGTTTTTGCAAACGAACACACCAGTTTTAACAAGTCAGGACTTACGACAGGAGAGAAAACTTACTTTTGCAAACGAACACGCCAGTTTTAACAAAGTCAGGACTTAAGACAGGAGAGAAAACTTAGTTTTGCAAACGAACACGCCAGTTTTAACAATGTCAGGACTTAAGACGTGAGAGAAAACTTAGTTTTGCAAATGAACACGCCAGTTTTAACAAAGTCAGGACTTGAACAGGAGGGAAAACTTAGTTTTGAAAACGAACACGCCAGTTTTAACAAAGTCAGGACTTAAGACAGGAGAGAAAACTTAGTTTTGCAAACGAACACGCCAGTTTTAACAAAGTCAGGACTTAAGACAGGAGAGAAAACCTAGTTTTGAAAACGAACACGCCAGTTTTAACAAATTCAGGACTTAAGACAGGAGAGAAAACTTAGTTTTGCAAACGAACACGCCAGTTTTAACAAAGTCAGGACTTAAGACAGGAGAGAAAACTTAGTTTTGAAAACGAACACGCCAGTTTTAACAAATTCAGGACTTAAGACAGGAGAGAAAACTTAGTTTTGCAAACGAACACACCAGTTTTAACAAAGTCAGGACTTAAGACAGGAGAGAAAACTTAGTTTTGAAAACGATCTCGCCAGTTTTAACAACGTCAGGACTTAAGACAGGAGAGAAAATTTAGTTTTGAAAACGAACACGCCAGTTTTAACAAAGTCAGGACTTAAGACAGGAGAGAAAACTTAGTTTCGCAAACGAACACGCCAGTTTTAACAAAATCAACCAACGTGATACTTTCTGACGTACATCCGTGGGACTTCCAGGCAACGCACGACAACACAGAATGACTAGCAAAGAAAGGAGGAGTTGTCTGGCACGCTTTTCATGAAGCAATGCACGTCTGCTTGTATGTGGATTTCCTAATGCCGTACTTTAAAAAAAGTGGGGGAGGAGGGGAAGGGGCCACCCAAAGTACCCACTCCAGCCAAAAATAGTGGGCGTCTACCTTTCTCGGATGAGAAAAAACATGCTTCGGGCAAGAGGCAATGGTAGACCTTTAACTAAACACACCCATACACAGAGATTACTTCCCGTTGCACAAGGCAACGCCCCTTTCGGAATAAGTAATGATAATGATAGATTGCTAATGTATGGATTTACCAGCAAAACCCATAGGCTACTGTCATTTGCATCAGTCGGATTCAGGGTCGGACGTACTAGGCTTAAAATCGCTGGGCCTTTTAGCTTTTCTCTTCATGATAATATATATATATATGTATATATGTATATATATATATATATATATATACATATATATATATACATATATATATATATATATATATGTATATATGTGTATATATATATATATATATATGTATATGTATATGTATGTATATATATATATATATATATATATTTGTGTGTATGTGTATTAGCGTCTTCTTTATTAAGTAGTTTTCTGTATTTATTTTTTTACAAAAGGACTATACATACATATATAAACTTTAAATGAACATATAAACATAAAAACAATTCTATAACAATTTGTAATAATTGGATTTAATCCTGATGAATTTAAACACATATCTACTCCCAGCCAAGCAACTAGGGTTCGATTGAGAGGAGTTCCGAGGCAGGGACTCGCCAAGATGAAATTCCTGAAAATTGGAGACCTTTCCCCCTTACAATATCTTGATTAAATTCGAAGTTTAAAATCATTCGCTAACAAATAAATAGTTTTGCGTTTGAGACCTTGGATGGA
>NC_090766.1:43492946-43505446 GCF_036898095.1 Palaemon carinicauda | reverse complement strand
CTGTTGAAAAATGTGCATTGTGGGGGAAGGGGTAAGGAGGGTGCTTACGCTCATTCCTGGGCCCCTCCCAAAGCACCTGTTGGAAAATGTCTATGGAGGCATGGCATGAAGAACAACGGGGTCCTTTATGTGATAGGATTATTTGGGATAGGAACAATAAAGGTTGGGTATGGTGATGAATGAAGCGAGAGTAGATTCGCTCCGAATACTGAACAGGGGAAGTTCCTGACAGACGCTTCTAGATAAGAGACATTGTCTATGATAGTCAGTCTTTGGAAACTGGTGTGTTTTATTTCTAATAATTCTTGGATAAAACGTTTGATTACTTACTAGAATATTTGTTAGGCGAGAGTACAGGTCGTCGTAATATTTACCTACCAAAAGAGGGATTCCATGTAACTTACAGAAAAAGAAATGAAGGAAATAACCAACAATATCACATGATAGCAATGTCGAAAGTCAACTGGTCTGATGACTCAACACCGCGTACCATACACGACAAGAATGTGGGAATTCCTTTTCTTCTTCTCCTATCCTTCGCGAATCTTTCGGAAGACTGCATCGTCTTCCTCCTAAAAAGATGCTTTTATCATCGCTCTTCTGGCATCTTTCCTGTGTCTGTATTCAGCATCTTTTTCGAGGTTTCTTGGCCCTTATGGCACACGCCCTTCTCAGCCTCACATAATTGACATTCCATCCATGACTCGAAGTGTGAAGGCTCTATTACTACGAGATAGAAGGTTGGGGAACGTTTAAGGGGAAGAGATGCTCTCTCTCTCTCTCTCTCTCTCTCTCTCTCTCTCTCTCTCTCTCTAATTCTCAAATAGTCTAGTTAGAGAATCTGTATCAAGTTTCTCTCTCTCTCTCGTTCTCAAATAGTCTAGTTAGAGAATCTATGTATATTAAGTCTCTCTCTCTCTCTCTCTCTCTCTCTCTCTCGCTCTCTCTCTCTCTCAAATAGTCTAGTTAGGGAATCTCTCTCTCTCTCTCTCTCTCTCTCTCTATCTCTATCTCTCTCTCTCTCTCTCTAATTCTCAAATAGTCTAGTTAGGGAATCTCTCTCTCTCTCTCTCTCTCTCTCTCTCTCTCTCTCTAATTCTCAAATAGTCTAGTTAGAGAATCTATGTGTATCAAGTTTCTCTCTCTCTCTCGTTCTCAAATAGTCTAGTTAGAGAATCTATGTGTATCAAGTTTCTCTCTCTCTCTCGTTCTCAAATAGTCTAGTTAGAGAATCTATGTGTATCAAGTTTCTCTCTCTCTCTCGTTCTCAAATAGTCTAGTTAGAGAATCTATGTATATTAAGTCTCTCTCTCTCTCTCTCTCTCTCTCTCTCAAATAGTCTAGTTAGGGAATCTCTCTCTCTCTCTTTCTCTCTCTCTCTCTCTCTCTCTCTCTCTCTCTCTCTTTGGTAGTCTTACTTTTTCTCGCTCGCTCTCAAGTAGTCTAGTTATAGAATCTCACTATACTAACAGCTCTCTCTCTCTCTCTCTCTCTCTCTCTCTCTCTGGGTTATCACCTCACTAGACTTCAAGACTCACTCCTCCTCCCGCGCATTAATATGCACTATGCATATCGATGCGTAAGGCTTTGTACACAATGGAAGGAGTAGTTATATTCATAGCGCAAACTTATGGAGGAGTAGGAAGGATTAGTAACTATTCTAATATTATTTTTTAGTCAATGTAGCATTTTTTTTTTCAAAGTGAATATACGTTTTTTTTCAACCATTTTCTTAGATTAACGTATAAACTCAAGTTAATTTTATGTTTTACGATTCCACTCATAATCATTGCATGTACAGTGTGTCTTTGAACTTAGTATATGATTAATATTCGTTTAAAGTATATATATATATATATATATATATATATTATTACTACTACTACTACTACTACTACTACTACTACTATTACTACTGCTTAGCTACAACCCTAGTTAGAAAAGCAGGAGGCTATAAGCCCACGGGCACCAACAGGGAAAATAGCCCAGTGAGGAAAGGAAACAAGGAAAAAATATTAAGAACAATAACATTAAAATAAATAATTCCTTTATAAACTATAAAAAACCCTCACAAAACCAAAGGAAGAGAAATAGGATAGAATAGTATGCCCAAGTGTACCCTCAAGCAAGAGAACTGTAACCCAAGACAGTGGAAGACCATGGTACAGAGGCTATGGCACAACCCAAGACTAGAGAACAATGGTTTGACTTTGGAGTGTACTTCTAGAGGAGTTGCTTACCATAGCTAAAGAGTCTCTTCTACCCTTACCAAGGATAAAGTACTCACTGAACAATTACAGCGCAGATTTAACCCCTTGGGGAAGAAGAATTGTTTGGTAATTTCAATGTTGCAAGGTGTATGAGGACAGAGGAGAATCTGTAAAGAATAGGCCAGACTATTCGGTGTATGTGTAGGCAAAGGGAAAGTGAATCGTAACCAGAGAGAAGGACCCAAAAGAGTACACTCTGGCCAGTCAAAGGACTTCATAACACTCTACACTCTATCGGTAGTATCACAATGGGTGGCTTGTAAATATGTAAATATGTTATACAATATATACTTATATGTGAGCGCACACAAATATATATATATATATATATATATATATATACACACACAAGTATGTGTGTACATATATATACACTATACATATATATGTGTGTAAAAATAGCCATAGGAAATATTTAAATTCTAGTCTTGACGAAACCCTTTAGGATTCGCTCATTTCATTCGTCATTTTCGTTTTCCTTATGGCTATATTTACACAATCACACACACACACAGATTCAACCATTCCTAACCCCTCCCCGTTCGTATCTACAACCTACTGGTTAAGCAATTTGTGAGAAATTGTGGTTTATATATATATATATATATATATATATTTATATATATATACATATACATAGTGTATATATATACATATATATATAAATATATATATATATATATATATATATATATACATAGTGTATATATATACATATATATATAAATATATATAGTTTGACAACAAAAAAGGAAGCTGTTTAAAGTCATGTATTGTGGCAAGGTGAATATATATTCATATTAATAACTACTTTTTCTTTCTAACTGTTTAAATATCCATAGGGAATAAGGGGAAGAAATAAAAGACTGCACTAATCTTAAAGGCAGGAAATAAACACTTGAGTGAGTTCCCCTTTCCCCACGTTTGATGACCAAAGTACTCGTTACTCACACCCCCACCATTCATTCATTGATGTCTCCACCCCCCCCCCCATCCCCACACTGTTCTCACCCCACCCCTCCCTCATAGAGAATAAATACACCCCCCCCCGTTTCACCCTCTGTGTTGTCTGTCTTTATACCCTCTTTTTTCTTTTTTTTTCTTTCTTTTTTTTTCTTTCATTCAGTTTATTTTGCCCCATCGTTTCCCCTGTCGTAAATTTGGCTGGTCAATTTCCTTTCAAGTAATTGAGCCCTCATCTTGGTTATAACCATTCAAATGCTTGATGAGGCTTTATATACAGTATGTATATATATATATATATATATATATATATATATGTATGTATGTATGTATGTGTGTATGTATGTATTTATGTATATATATGCATACAAATATGTATCTCTCTCTCTCTCTCTCTCTCTCTCTCTCTCTCTCTCTCTCTCTCTCTCTCCTCTCTCTCTCTCTCTCTCTATATATATATATATATATATATATATATGTGTGTGTGTATATATATATATATATATAGATGCATACAAATATGTATATATATATACATATATATTTATATATATATATATATATATGCTGTATAGTTTATGTATACAGGAATAAACTTTATATACTGCAATACAGTACATATATGTGTGTGTATATATATATATATATATATATATATATATATATATATATATATATATATATATATATATGTATATATATACACGTATATATATATATATATATATATATATATATATATATATATATATATATCTTATATGCATGTCTTTTGGCTGTGTTCAGCGTTTGCATCAGTACTTTACTGACTAAAGATTCCTCAGATCCTCAGTTTTTTTTTTTCTTTTTCAATATAATCAGGAGTATCCTATTCTCTGGATGCTTGTCAATCGAATTGTCCATATTCCTTCATTTCTGGGAATGTAATCATAAAAAAAATAATTCTCTGCTTATGTAATATTGAAAAAAAAGTATCGATTTTCAATTATTGATAACAAGCTGAAATTGATTAAATTTTCAATATAGTTGAAATATATAATAAAAGTAGTTTGATTCATTAGATTGAATTGATGGGAAAAACCTAGAGAGAGAGTATTGCCTTTGAGGTATGGCGTGTGAATAGCGTAGACCTTTGGTAATGTACAGTGACCGGTGGGTTGTTATAAACTGAAATATATCTTTATGTTTAACTTTGGCGTGAACAAGGGTAGACACTAGTACTCGTTTTGGACCTTGTTTTGCTTATCCTCTAACCATATAATAATTTTTTATACATTTCACTGCTTTATACTTTTCTACTCATTAATTTTATTCACTCTTGTAGTTTGTCTCCACTGTAATTATTAGGATTATTATTATTATAATTTTTACCTGCCATCGTCATTCCAATCTGCCATCACCATTTCAGCCTCCTCCTCCTCCCCCTCCTCCTCCTCTCACGAACGCAAGGCCACACAGCCTCAGACAAGGTCAAGGCTGTTTCTTAAGAGGCTAATCTTCATGGTAATGGGACCCTTTAAATTCCCAAGCATCAGTGATGAGTGCCGGCAACATTTGCATATCGAATTTCCATGACTATCTAAAAGGGCTGTAAGAATAAGGTATTTTATTAACAACTTTGGAAGTGACTCTTCATAGCTTATGAATGACAGATTAATTTTAACGTAGTTACTGATCTTTAAGCGGAAGGAAGTTATTTCCATGACTTTATCTAAAAGGGTTGTAAGACTAAGGTTGTATTTTATTAATAACTTTAGAAATGTCTCTTTATAGCTTATGAATGACAGATTAAATTTAACGAAGTTACTGATCTTGAGATATTTTATACTCTTTACTCAATATTTCTCATATAGCTTATTTATATTCTTATTTCCTTTCCTCGCTGGGCTATTTTTTTCCTTTTGAAGCCACAGTGTTATTAGATAATAATAAGAATGATAATAATTATTATAATTGGTATATTATTTTGCTGTATTGTTACCACTCAGCTTGTTGCATCTGAAGTGACTGAGACTGGGAGCGGTTGTCCCTTTTACGTGTGGCTGCACGTTGCTACAATTGTCTCTTTCGCTTGTTTTTATTAGGAGAATATTTACTGAAACTAAAAGAACTTTATATCATCATGCTTATCAAAGAAGTCTAAAATAAGTCGTATAGAGTGCAATGTATTTTATAAGAGAAAATACAAGTTCTTTGAAAGAAAAGTATTAACCCAATTATTTATAAATATATATATATATATATATATATATATATATATATATATATATATATATATACTTTATATATATATATATATATATATATATATATATATATATATATATATGCATATATATATGCATATATATACATGTATATATATGTGTATATATATACTGTATATATATATGTATATATATATATATATATATATATATATATATATATAGAGAGAGAGAGAGAGAGAGAGAGAGAGAGAGAGAGAGAGAGATTCAAAGTAAAACGTTTAAATGTAAATAGAGCATTTAGTTCGTATTGATCCTAAAATGCTATATATACTAAGAATTCTTCACGAAATCAAATTGTAATGCAAGCAGGAATGTAGGGTTTTAATCTTGAATGCCCATCAAGAAAGTTACATACATAAATCGATTTTTTTTTTTTTTTTTTTTTTTTTTTTTTTTTTTGCGATATTGCTGGCGCAACTCCAACGTCATGTACAATATATTAGTCCCTTTTTTGAAGAAGTGAGGTACGGATGCATACTGTTTTGATATGCATTTTTCGTAGTTTGTTGTATTACCTATTATTAAAAAATTTCTCTTAAAAAAAGAAATAAAGATGTGCATTCTAATGATATATGAGTGGGCGTTGAAGATAATAATGATAATAAGACCTCTGCCAATGAATATGGCTACCATTTAATTAAACTCTACGGACTTCGCCTCCCAATTTTCGCGTGCTGACTGTACAGTAGATGGTGTGAAGTGCAATGTTGATCCCGAATCGTGATCTTGATCCGTATCACCTCCAAAATTTCAATGGTTTCTTCCGATGCATAATATATATCCATTGGTAAAATTTGGTGAAAATCCAATGTCTTTTTTTTTTTTTTTTTTTTTTTTTTTTTTTTTTTTTTTTTTTTTTTTTTTTTTTTTACGTAATCTTTAAAATTGTGAAAAATACAAATCCGGTTCCGGTACCGGATCATTTCCAAAAGTTAATGAAGTCGTCAATGGGCTAAGATCTATCTGCGGTGGAAATTTCGTCAAAACCCGTCAATTTGTTTTGGCGTAATCTTTAAGATTGTGAAAAATGCTAATAAGCATTTCGAATCCTTATCCGGATCATCTCCAAAATTTAATGGGATCGATCTTGACCGGAGATCTATATGTGGTGAAAATTTCGTCAAAATCTATCGAGTAGTTTTGACGTAATCCGGTCCACAGATATACAGACAAATGAATAAATAAATATTCATGTCCGCAGACACGCAGACAAATACATAAATAATTATCCTGTCCACAGACACACAGACAAATGAATAAATAAATAAACCGACTTGATTTTATAACCTCCTTGGCGGAGGTAATTATGATGATGATTACGATGCCTTGCATTTTGACACCACGTTCCTTGAGGACCATTAAGAGAACCCCTAGTGTGTATAAATGTTCTCTCATGTCAATTATCTGATGGGCAAGTGAGTCTACTCATGCTCACATATGCCCCTAACACTTGGCATCGTAAGTTGATGTCAGTCACAAGGAAGCAGGACTGTTAATGTCAACTATATTTTGCTTTTAAGAGGGTCTGGTCCTTTTTTTGAGTCTATTTCTGTTGGTAGCCTACACCCTGTAGTATATCTGTGATGTTACTCTTTAGAAAATATAGGTTTCTTTCATGCTGGCAATTATTTTACGAGAGATGTCTTTCTTAAACGCCTTTCAAATATTTTAAGCATAATTTTTTATTTAAGGTATTTTTGACGTAACTTTTCCTTAAGTATTGTCTTGTCGCTTTGTTTCATACAAACATTTATTTTCTTTGAACTTTGTTTAAAAGATTTTGTCAGATGAAATATAAATATATTCCTCGAGATTTTCTTTGATGAATATTATCTTCGATATGAGTTCCTTGGTGTTACACCAGTATTTCAAAAATTCTCCCTTTATAAAATTTGCTTTTATAAGTAAAACTGCGTCAAGCATGATTTAAGATCGCTTAATCTTAACATTGTTGTTTTATCCCGCCTCCCGATTATTGAGTAGAGAGTTAGCAATAAATATACCATGATATGATTTGGTCAGTATTGTAATTAGTATGACATTATGTTTCTGTACGGTAATTAATGGTATACGTGTAATTACATCCATCCATTTACATGGTGCATAATTAGTGTCGCTAGATGAGACAGACTACATTTTTATACCATGCCTTTGACTAATTAGGAATGATCCACTATTAGAATGAAAAAAGGTCTGCGTGGTTTGTTGATCAGTTGTATTTAAGTACATTCGTTGGATGTTTACATTTAAATACGTCTATTGTGTTGTTTGCTTAAAGCTCAGCCTATATTTGTTTCAATGTCGAGTCATAATAGTTCCTATGTAATGACTGCTCAAGTCCAGTACATAAGAGTACCTATATATTTCTTGTTTAATAAATGGTCTGGGCCATTATAAGGACACAGTCATAGTTTGATTAAATGCCGGGTCATGGCATTTGTTTTTATTGTTAGGTGAAACGCTGGGCCATAAGAGTCCATATTTAGTTAAAGGTTACATCTTAACAATAACAAAGAGCTTGCCATATCTCTTCAATCCTACAAAAGTCGAAATCTCTGAATTATCTGCATTGCAAATCAATTCTTGCAAGAAAGAGGCACCCCAATCAAATCTGGATTGATCCATACGACAGCCAATGTTAATGAGGTTTTGAAAACGGTCGAGTTGGTTAGATTTACTAAACATTAATTTACGTTTGCGATGTTAAGTTAAGGCATTAAAATTAAGTTATCGATGGCAATATTAAGTTAGTTCAAGTTACCTTGTATGACAACCAATAATATTGTACAATAAGGATTATGAAGTCTTGATAACCTCTCTCGGTTCTTTAGATAGTTTCATGATAGATAGTGTAAGAATAAGGTAACTTAAGAATTGAAAATTAGTTTGTGTAAGGTATAATTAAGTTAGGTTATATATCATTTTAGCTTAAATAAAAGAAATTTTTTGTAAGTAGGCATGATACATGTGATTTTTCCCATAAAAACCTTGCAACAATTTTACTTTCTCTAACTGAATTCCTCGTGTATTCCAAAAAAGTTATTTTAAACCAAAAGGATGTTTAAAAATGATTAACTATGGAGATAAACAGTGTTCTGTTTATTCTCTTTAAAGTTAGTGCTATAATCCCTGCATCTCTCCGTTTGATTTACTGAAACATTCATTTAAACTCTTCATTGCTTCTTACAGAGGTTTGTGAATGATGCTTGACCAAAAAATATTAAGGCTTTGCAATAAACGAGTCTGTTTTTAACTGCACCGCGGAGTCATGAGAAAAGTTGTTATGCTTGATTTTAATTAAGATTAGCAGAGAGGTAACTAGGCCGTGAAATCCCGTCCGATACACTTACAGTATATGGACAGAGGAGTGGACCGAGCCTTAGAAACCTCGTTAATGAAAAAAAAGTGCGGAAACATCTATAGTTTTCCTACTTTAAAAGTAAAAATTATTGCATCCAGAGATTGCATTGCAATTGTTAACGCATTTGCGGTGTTTATATCGTGGAATTTCAATTTTTTAGAAAACTGGCAGACATGGAGGGACTGTAAGAAAATGTTCCAGATATTAAGCGTGAGTGTTTAAGAGAAGTGCATTAAGGAATTGTTCTTTGAAAAGAAGGAAAACCATTACTTATTCAAGTGACTCTAAAATCCATGGCCAAGATGCTACGCGTTTTTAATTCCCTCCGAAGAAATAAAGAGAAGAAGAAGCGAAACAAAAGAAGCAACAGCACACCCCATGTTGAGGTCCCCAACGGCCAAATCATAGGTAATGTATTTCCGACCTTTTTCCTTGGTGCCCGAAAGGCTAATGTCCCTCGGCACCCATTCGATTTAGGGTTAAAAGTAAAGGCCTCTCTTACTCTCTTTAGAGTTTACTAAGTTCAATTGGGGATTATTGTGGCTGGAGGCTGGGGAAGGGAGATGGGATAAGGGCAGGGTGTTGTGTATCCTGTCCTTTCCTGCATCCTATTGTTCATCCTTCTCAGTTGATGATCTTTATTTGTTTGCTCTTATTTGGGGGAAAATGAGATAGTCTGTCATGTTCCCCAGTAGATAAACCCAGTAGAATTTTGTGAAAACTAAAATGAATGCATTTACATTGTTATATTTGCAAGGTGTTGACTACTCCAGGGAGTAATTCTCAATGTAGAATTTTTGCATCGTATTGGTTTTTTTTTTTATCATTCCGTGATGTTTATTTGTTAAACGGTAAGTTCATGCTGTTCTAAAGTTTGAAGGAATCTCGTGAAGGGCAGATTCTAGTGCGGGTCACATAGAAATTAATGGTTGGTGATAATTTAGCGCATATACCTATAGGCCTCACAAGATTCCTATCCATAGCTCAAAATTACTCTGTGGTTGTGGACACTAATGAAAAAAGGTGTTAACTCACGACCCATGGACTGTAAGTTAGAGGAATTTCCAGTTGGCTACTATTTCCTGAATAAATTCCTTAAATACGTTACAGTGATGCCAAGAATTGTATAACATTAGTAATGGCACCTTTTATATAAAAAGAATAATTTTGAATGTCACTCACTCTACAGTTACTGTAAAAGTCTCATTTAGGTGTGTAACAGACATTATTTTGAATGAAATGTATCATCGAAGTCAATGATCATTTATTTGACAGGTAATTCATGTGTTTTATATTCTTATTTAGATTTATTTGGGACTTCATGTGTATACTTTATGTCTGATTTATAAAAAAAAAAATATGGAACTTTTCCCCTTGGCAATGAATTATACAGCTGACGATAAAGTCGACAGTGGAAGGTTTTCAAAGCAGGGTCTAGCTTCTTACACACAACACATAACACACGCGCACACACACACACACAAACACACACACACACACACACATATATATATATATATATATATATATATATATATATATATATATATATATATATATATATGATTTTCATCATATACTAAATATTTAGTGATAATTCGAATAGAATACCTGCAATTGGGCTAGCTGGTGGGTAAAAGTCCCTGGTAACTCCTACAGTCCAACAATGTTACTAGGTATATCCTGAAAATACTGTTTGCACTTTGGTTCCGTTCCCAATGTGAGCTATAAATTTGTGTATATATACATATAAATACATACACACACACGCATATATATATATATATATATATATATACTGTATTTATATACTTATATATATTTGTATATTATAATCGAAATAACATGTCAGCTATCGTGAATTCTACACATGCATATTATATAGTATATATATATATATATATATATATATATATATATATATATATACATATATACATATACATATATATATATAGTATATATATGTATATATATATATATATATATATATATATATATATATATATATATATATGCATATGCATGTATAGCTATGTCTATCTATCTAAATATATACAGTAGGTATCGAAATATCTATCTATCTATGTATATTTATACACATATACGACTTATATATATATATATATATATATATATATATATATATATATATATATATATATATATATATATATATATATATATATACTGTATATATATATGCGTATATACACCCACACCATTATTTTAATATCATGTACTCACTCGAAACTATTGGATCCCCTCCTTTGTTGAAGGAGCGAGATTTACCTACATAATACCAGGAGGAGCAGCAACCCATCTTTTTAACCGCAGTCTCCTGTTCCCCTTTCGCCCGGGTTCCTCGGAACCTTCCTTATCTGATCTATTGGCAACGGGGCCTCATAAAACGTCAAAGTAGAATTACCCTTCTTTCAGAGATGTTGATGTCTCTATATTGGACTCTTTTATTCGGCCAATAAGGTATTCAAGTTGGACTGCTCTGGATAAGGCCAAAGATTTCGCCCATTTTGATTTGTCGATCTGTGAGTGTGCCAGATATTTCGCATGTTTGTTTGTTTGCGAAATAAGACAGAGAATCCTCAGTAGTGCTTTAAGGGTATGTACGTTAGATTTTAAAACTCAGTTGCCTACTGGAGTATGTTTTTGAAAGTAGACATCAATCTGTGTAAGGGCAATAATAATGAAAAGGATAATAGATTTCATAGTACTAAAACCATGTGGAGTTCTTAATCTAGACTGGGGCTGTATCCCAGTCTAGAGCAAAGAACCAGAGATTAAATTTTGTGCAGTGTTAAAAAAACGTTATTTTAATCCGAAATTCGCTGTAAAAATATATTGCTCTCAGCCGTATTTCAGTAAAATACAAACGACCGTAATTTTAACTTACTTTTTATTATCTTGGTGACCGTAATATCATTCCTTTATGTCAATATTTCCGGGTTTAAAACGGTAAAAATCCTGGAATAAATTTTCCCAGGCATTTACGTACTTTTAATACAAATTTTTAACAGTGTAGAGCCACCAATCTAGAAAATAAGAACTAAAATGGCAGGACAAGATTATAAATTAAACAATAAGAGATTACTCGAGTGCCATATGTGGATGAGATCATGTTGAGGGGTAGAAGGAGATGGTTTGGGCGTGCTCTTCGCACTTCCCAAGAGAGATTAGTTCAACAAACTTTCAACTGGGCTCCACAAGGCACTAAAAGAGTGTGAACACCCAAGCCTACATGGCTGAGGACTATGAAGCGTGAAGTAGGAGATGATGAATGAAGAAGTGTTGGTTTAAAAGCTCAGGATAGAAACGACAGGAGAAATCTAACCGATGCTCTTTGCGTCCATAGGCGTAGGAGGAGATTGTGATAATGATAATAACTCAAAAGAAAGCGCATAAAGTCTATAACATCGTCACAAACAATTTTCTTCAGATTCAAAAGCTATTGATCAGCGAGTAAATGGAGAGAGAGAGAGAGAGAGAGAGAGAGAGAGAGAGAGAGAGAGAGAGAGAGAGAGAGAGAGAGAGAGAGAGAGAGAGAGAGAGAGAGAGAGAGAGAGAGATCACGGTCTTCGGTCAGGTTAATCTTCTTAAGCCTCTGGCAGTTGATTGCTT
>NC_090766.1:43482946-43490446 GCF_036898095.1 Palaemon carinicauda | reverse complement strand
CGTCTTTTGTTGTTTTTTTGTTAGTATTTTCTCGATGCTTATGGTCGCTAATGGCAATGAGCGAAAGTGTCCTCTTTTATTCTTTTAGATAAAGATATGAAAAAGTCTTCGTTGTTGTTGTTTTGTTCCTGTTGTTTTCTCGATGCTTATGGCCACTAATGGCAATGAGCGAAAGTGTCCTCTTTTTATTCTTTTAGATAAAGATTTGAAAAAGACTTCGTTTTTTATTCTTAGCATAATTATGAATTCAATTACCTAAGATATGTGCGTTACCAATTTTCATTTTTTTTCCTCTGTTCTTGCTGTTTTCCACCGAAAAATATTAGTAACATAGAATATCTCCTTTTTGGCGAAGGCCTTTTATTGTTTTCACATTCCTTGTGCAATTGTCCTTGCCGTTTTATCAAGGAAAAATTGAGTTTCCAAATTTGTCTACTCATTCATGAAGGTCTGTTATTAGATTATGCATATCTCATCATGACTTAATTTGCTGATTTCCGAATAAAAAGTTAAGTAACTTAAACTGTCTTCGTTTTCGAATCTTGGAAATTTGGCCAACAGGTAATTCAAAGTACAATATTTGATTAACGCGAATAGTTTCAAGGCGAAAAACATTAATCTCTGCAACATCTGGCGCCATTCCTTTGGCAAATATGGCTCCCGAAGATATATAGATGAGAGTGAGGAAAGGAATAGACAAATGAATGTCTGGAATGGCCTTTCATGAAGACAGATGACTTTGGCGATTGGTTGCTGGAACGCCATGACGTCAGAAGAAGTGTACTCTCTCACACCCTTACTTCGCGGCGAGTAACCAAAAGTTTAGATAGTGTGGGTAGAGACTTGGAGGAATAAGGAGTTATCCTCCAAGGGGAAAGATGGCAGAGTTGGTGGGATAGGCTAAACATGGGAACTCGCCGCCTAGTGAGGGTGTGGCTGGGTGCAATTCCTCAGAGGCAGGTGTACCAGGAATTCTTGTGTCCAACTGTACCAATTTGTTCTCTTGATTTTCCTCATGACGCAAGATTTTAGGCTCGATTAGCATTGGATATTCCTGTAGTTTAAACTGGTTACAGATATCAAAGATGAGATACTACCGCTAGAGAGTTATGGGGTCTTTTGACTGGCCAGGCAGTTACGGTTACGGTTCATTTTCCCTTTGCCTACATACACACTGAATAGTCTGGCATATTGTTTACATATTCTCCTCTATCCTCATACACCTGACAACACAGATTACCAAACAATTCTTCATCACCCAAGGGGTTAATGTACTGTACTTGTTCAGTGCCACTTTCCTCTTGGTAAGGGTAGAAGAGACTCTTTAGCTATGGTAAGCAGCTCTTCTAGGAGAAGGACACTCCAAAATCAAACCACTGTTCTCTAGTCTTGGGTAGTGCCATAGCCTCTGTACCATGGCCTTTCACTGTCTTGGGTTAGAGTTCTCTTGCTTGAGGGTACACTCGAGCACACTCTCCTATCTTATTTCTCTCCCTCTTGTTTTGTTAAAGTTTTTATAGTTTATATAGGAGATATTTATTGTTGTTACTCTTCTTAGAATATTTTATTTTCCTTTTTTCCTTTCCGCACTGAGCTATTTTCCCTGTTGGAGCCCCTGGGCTTATAGCATACTGCTTTTCCAACTAGGGTTGTAGCTTAGTAAGTAATAATAATAATAATAATAATAATAATTCGAAGAATTCATGTTGGATGTACAACAGTTTCCAAGTGGTTGAAATGAAAGCAGTCTGCTACTCCTCACTTCACATGAAGAATCAAGTATTTAGATACTATATATATATATATATATATATATATATATATATATATATATATATATATATATATATATATATATGTGTGTGTGTATATATTTATATATTTATATATATGTATATATTTATATATATATGTGGGTATATATATACATATATATATATATATATATATATATATATATATATATATATATATATATATATATATATATACACACACACACATATATGAAATTATAGGAAATATATATTTTTATAATTTGCAAAGGTATATTAGAATAATTACTAATGTCTTAAATCTACGCTGAAACTTAATTGAATCGATGGAACTTTAAAAGCTCAAATGTGCAGCGAATGTTTTTATTTTGAACTGGCTGACATTAGTCTCTATTAATAGTTTATATATGACAGATTTATTTTAATGTGTTACCGATCTTGAGATTTTTTATATTCATTATTTTTTGCTTCTCATGTATTTTATTTGTCTCCTTTCCTCGTTTGGCTATTTTTCCTTGTGGTAGCCCTTGGGCTTATAGCATCCTACTTATCCAATTCCTGTTGTAGATTAGCTTATAATAATGATAAGTTAATTACTGATATTCATTAATACAATAAAGCAGGCAATATAATTTACCTGTGTGACAGTGTGACCATTTTATTATTATTATTATTATTATTACTATCCAAGCTACAACCCCAGTTGGAAAAGCAAGATGCTATAAGCCCAGGGGCTCCAACAGGGAAAAATAGCCCAGTGAGGAAAGGAAATAAGGAAATAAATAAATGAAGAGAACAAATTAACAATAAATCATTTAAAAACAGTAACAACGTCAAAACAGACATGTCATATATAAACTATCAACAGCATCAAAAACAAATATGTCATAAATAAACTATAAAAAGACTCATGTCCGCCTGGTCAACAAAAAAGCATTTGCTCCAACTGTTAATATGGTAATATCGAGTAATAATTCATGAAATTCCACATCCTTATGTTGGTTACATAGGTAAATCTTACTGGAACTCTCCACCCGCAAGTGTGGCGCCAGACACACGGCGGTCACGGGAAGGTGGGAACCAATTTGTTAAAATCCACAAAAGTTATCTAGGTGAGATCTCAATTTATAAACGTCGGGACGCGTAAGAAATGATTAACTCTGCCAATGAATATTCAAGTCTTTGGACGACGCTCAAGACAATAGGTAACTGTGAAAGAATTTTTTCACTTCGGCCAACGAAGTTAGATGAATATTCACTAGGGAATGTTTTGTTTGTCTGATGGGTTGATAACAAGTATCTAAGAAAAAGGGGTACTGAATTTGATGAATTTTTGTGTAGTTGATAATTTATCCATGGATAGTTGTAAATTATTATACATGTTCCGTATGAGAGATGGAATTTTCAGGATTTGTTTTGGTTTTGGTTCTCTTTAGCTTTGAAAGGTACTCTCAGTCAAAATGTCTTAGCCGGCTGAGGGCTTCTGGAATTTCTGCCGCCTACCACCCACTAATTTGGGTACATGCGCCCGGTGTGTTAATAAGAAGCGTGTGAGGCAGGCCTCCTTATTCCTTAAGACTTGATGGGAAACCTGAAGGTCGCAGTCTATGTACAGTTGGCTTGATGAATATCGGTTCACATTACGGAAACTGAGGTATCTGGCAAATACAATGAAGCAGTCGATATAATTTACCTGTGTGACAATACAGATACGTTGTATGGTAATGAGATGATATACTACAGATTTGTAGATTTGGGAACAAAGCCCTCTGAAGAATATTGTGAGTTAAATAAAAGGACTGGATTAGAAAGGAAACTATAAGAGAGATTACTTGAGTGCCATATGTGGATGAGATCATGGTGAAGGGTTGATGGAGATGGTTTGGAAATGCTCTTCGCACTACCCGAGAAATATTAGTTCAACAAGCTTTCAAGTGGGCTCCACAAGGCTCTAGAAGAGTTGGAAGACCCAGGCCTACATCGCTGAGGACTATGAAGCGTGAAGTAGATAATGAATGGAGAAGTATTGATTTAAAAGCTCACGATATGGACGACTGGCGAAATCTAACCGAGGCCCTTTGCGTCAATGGGTTTAAGTGATGATGATGATGATGATGATGACGAATATTCACCAAAAGGAATATTTGAATTTTGTGTCATTCTTGCTCTCAGGTGTCTGTATGTAAATTCGTTGTCTCGTGTAATAAAACTTGGTTACATTCATCTCGCCTCTCTGTTAAAAAAATTTAATCTAACAACCACCTCGCATAGTATTAAACTAGAAATGACGTATACTAAGCTAAAATAAGAAACTCCATAATTTTGTAGTTTGGAGAATAAAATCCTTTGTATCGTGCCGTTGCTACAGATTTTTTAAAGCCCTTTGTATATGAGTATAGATGTTTTATTTTGCATCAATACACCATTACTGAACGTTAATACATATGCATTATTCCACTTTCTTTTATGCATCCTTCATGAACGTTTATGAATTTCTATACGTGTATTTTTTACCATCACTTTCATTTGTGCATTATTCTCGAACGTATATGTGAACACTTCAATGTATGCACTATACTTGAACAAAATGATACTTGATAAATTATTATTATTATTATTATTATTATTATTATTATTATTATTATTATTATTATTATTATTATTATTATTATTAACTGCTAAGCTACAACCCTAGATGGAAAAGCAGGATGCTATAAGCCCAGGGGCCCCAACAGGGAAAATAGCCCAGGGAGGAAAGGAAACAAGTGGAAAATAAGATATTTTAAGAAGAGCAACAACATTAAAATAAATATTTCCTAAATAACCTATAAAGACATTAACATAACAAGAGGGAGAAAAAAAGATAGAATAGTGTACCCGAGTGTACCCTCAAGCAAGAGAACTCTAACGCTAACGTTTCCATTGTTTCAATCCTAAATTATTCAGAGGATAAAGTTATACACGATTTATTGACATAAATTCATAACCTACACTTTTCAAAAGGATCATTATACATCAGGACTGAATAGATATAAGCCCTTAATAATCCAACACTTTTTGCTTTGAATTTTACCATCAGTTTAAGCACTCATATAATAGATGAAAAAAAAACCCGGAAATGGCAATTAAATAGGGCAGTCAATTACAGATTCGTCTCCCCTAAAAAAAAAAAAAGTCTAAAATAAACAGTTTTGGCGATATCGTTGAATTAATTCTGTGTTCCAATAACAATGTGCTTAGCTGTGTTGATTGTTTTTATCACAAATTAGAAGGGCAGGTTTTTTTATTGCAATTGTTAGGTAGATGACCTGTCAGCTTTACATGATTTTGCTACATAGGATTTGTCAATGTATATATACTTTTACGTATTTAAAATATACTATAGATATATATTATATATATGTGCGTAGAAATATAATCGTATATATAGTGTATATGTATATATATGTGTGTGCATTTATATATAATGTATATGTATACATAATTGTATGAATGCAATATATGTATACATGCATATGAACATATATACACTCAATCATATATATATATATATATATATATATATATATATATATATATATATATATATATATATATATATATATACAGTATATATGTATGTATTTATATATATGGGTAATAGATCAGATCAGATTTGACTTGGAATAACTATACTCCTCTTAGAGCTATCGCTCAAAGAGTTTCTGCTTCAACTGAAAAATGAATACAATTCAACCAGAAAAGAAACCCTTTCTGGAACAACCCATGAACTGTACTCTTTGGTGTATATGTAACAGTTCTTCCTTTACTTAAACCAAATGGCTGTCACTCACTGTCCAAAGGAAAGGTAACTCTGATGTGTTTGACATTAATCATAGTATTGAGAATCTTAATCTCCCTCATTCCTGTATTCCTGACTCTAAAGTAACTAGTTTAGTTTTTCGATTTCGTGAAGGTAAAGCTCTCTTGGTATCCCTTAATGCTTTTAGAACTAGAGAACTAAATGGTATTTTTTCTCTTTTTTTTTAAAGACTGCAGATTTCTTAGCTACAAAGTTATCTCTCACTATGCGCAAGTTAGCAAGACGAGGTTTTTTTAGGGCTTGTTGTAGAATTCATAATTTTACTCCATTATGTAAACTGCCCGAATCCATAACCCCAATATTATGTAAAGTTTTTGAACGCCTTCTGGTAAAACATCAAAATACGTTTGCTGAAGGTAATCATATGTGCCTTATTTTGCAATTTGGCTTTCGTAGGCCTTGGATCATATGATGCCCCTCTTACAATCCCCAGTTCTATACAGAAATCCCATGATTGTGGTCAGGAAGTTCGTATGATTGGCCATAATTTTAGTGCTGTCTTTGACCCAGTTAATCATGGGATTCTAGTTTCTAAACTTAAATAGTTGTGAGTGGGTGGGTCTTTTCTTAGCATCATTATTGTATTTTTAAGTAATAGATCGGAAAGTTTTGTTATTGATCGTCACCATAGTGAGAGTAGGAATGTGATATCTGGTATATGACTCTTTTGAAATTTTGTGTGTGATTCTCGAAAGCAAATTTACTTTTGAGAAAAACATTAGGTCTGTGTCTTCTTCAATTGCACAAAAAATTGGCTTATTGAGAAAGTTTTTTAAGATTTTCGGTGATCAATCTATTCTGAAGAAGTGTTTTAATTCTTTCATTATTACCTTGTTTTAAGTATTGTTCTCCTGTCTGGTCTTCAGCTGCTGATTCTCATCTTAATTTGTTGGACGGAAACTTACGGTCAATTAGATTTCTTATTCCTGATCTAGATATTAATCTTTGGCACCGTCGTTCAATTAGTTCATTATGCATGTTGCATAAGATTTTTCAGAACTCTGACCATCCTTTACATTCAGATCTCCCTGGACAATTCTATCCGGTTCGTAATACTAGGCAGACAGTTCATTCTAATAGCCAGGCCTTCTCCATCATGAGGCTCAATACTATACTGTATTCTAGAAGTTTTATTCCAGCTGTTACCAAGTTGTGGAATGATCTTCCTAATCGGGTAGTTAAGTCAGTAGAACTTTAAAAGTTCAAAGTTGGAGCAAATGTTTTTATGTTGACCAGGCTGACATGAGTCTTTTTATAGTTTATATATGACATATTTTTGACGTTGTTAATAGTATATATATGACATATCTGTTTGACGTTGTTACTGTTTTTAGAATGATTTATTGTTAATTTGTTTTCATCGTTTATTTTTTTCCTTATTTCCTTTCCTCACTGGGCTATTTTTCCCTGTTGGAGCCCTTGGGTTTATAGCATCTTGCTTTTCCAACCAGGGTTGTAGCTTGGCTTGTAATAATAATAATAGTAATAGTGTTCTTGGCCCATTTATTTTCATCCTATATACACATGACATGGGGTTTGGCCTAGAAAACAATCTAACTTCATATGCAGATGATGCTACTGTCTTTGCATCAATTCCATCTTTTGAATGTAGATCTGGGGTTGCTGAATCCCTTGACAGAGATTTAGCTTAAATTAGTGCTTGGTGCAAATTATGGGGCATACAGTTGAATCCTAAAAGTGGCTACTCAACATCTAGATCTCGGCGTTGATAATGTTACGTTTAGCTCTGTATGACCTTTACAATTTTTGATGTGATTTTTAACAGCAAAGGTAGTTTAAGCTTATTTCCTGTTTAATTGCAAAAAAATGTTTTTTTTTGAGGAAATCTTTTAAGTGATCACT